>NC_041234.1:48824671-48825761 GCF_002837175.3 Physeter macrocephalus | reverse complement strand
GTTCCCTTTTCTCCACACCCTCTCCAGCATTTATTGTTTCTAGAGTTTTTGATGATGGCCAATCTGACCGGTGTGAGATGATATCTCATTGTCGTTTTGATTTGCATTTCTCTAATGATTAATGATGTTGAGCATTCTTTCATGTGTTTGTTGGCGATCTGTATATCTTCTTTGGAGAAATGTCTATTTAGTTCTTCTGCCCATTTTTGGATTGGGTTGTTTGTTTTTTTGTTATTGAGCTGCATGAGTTGCTTATAAATTTTGGATATTAATCCTTTGTCAGTTGCTTCATTTGCAAATATTTTCTCCCATTCTGAGGGTTGTCTTTTGGTCCTGTTTATGGTATCCTTTGCTGTGCAAAAGCTTTTAAGTTTCATTAGGTCCCATTTGTTTATTTTTGTTTTTATTTCCATTTCTCTAGGAGGTGGGTCAAAAAGGGTCTTGCTGTGATTTATGTCGTAGAGTGTTCTGCCTATGTTTTCCTCTAAGAGTTTGATACTCTCTGGCCTTACATGTAGGTGTTTAACCCATTTTGAGTTTATTTTTTTGTATGGTGTTAGGGAATGTTCTAATTTCATACTTTTACATGTAGCTGTCCAGTTTTCCCAGCACCACTTATTGAAGAGGCTGTCTTTTCTCCACTGTATATTCGTGCCTCCTTTATCAAAGATAAGGTGACCATATGTGCGTGGGTTTATCTCTGGGCTTTCTATCCTATTTACAATAGCCAGGACATGGAAGCAACCTAAGTGTCCATCAACAGATGAATGGCTAAAGAAGATGTGGCACATATATACAATGGAATATTACTCAGCCATAAAAAGAAACGAAACTGAGTTATTTGTAGTGAGGTGGATGGACCTGGAGTCTGTCATACAGAGTGAAGTAAGTCAGAAGGAGAAAAACAAATACCGTATGCTAACACATATATATGGAATCTAAGAAAAAAAAATGTCATGAAGAGATTAGTGGTAGGACAGGAATAAAACACAGACCTACTAGAGCATGGACTTGAGGACATGGGGAGGGGGAAGGGTAAGCTGTGACGAAGCGAGAGAGTGGCATGGACATATATACACTACCAAACGTA
>NC_041234.1:48754943-48822579 GCF_002837175.3 Physeter macrocephalus | reverse complement strand
TGCTGTGTGTTTTTCTGTCTTTTCATTTTTCTTACTGTGTTTGGGGTCTCCTTTTTGCAGGCTGCAGGTTCGTAGTTCCCGTTGTTTTTGGTGACTGTCCCCAGTGGCTAAGGTTGGTTCAGTGGGTTGAGTAGGTTTCCTGGTTGGGGGGACTAGTGCCTGTGTTCTGGTGGGTGAGGCTGGATCTTGTCTTTCTGTTGGGCAGGTCCACGTCTGGTGGTGTGTTTTGGGATGTCGGTAGCCTTATTATGATTTTAGGTAGCCTCTCTGCTAATGGATGGGGCTGTAGTCCTGTCTTGCTATTTGTTGGGCATAGGGTGTCCAGCACTGTACGTTGCCGGTCATTGAGTGAAGCTGGGTCTTGGTGTTGAGATGGAGATCTCTGGGAGATTTTCGACGTTTGATATTGCGTGGAGCTGGGGGGTCTCTTGTGGGCCAGTGTCCTGAAGTTAGTTCTCCCACCTCAGAGACACAGCCCTGACGCCTGACTGGAGCGCCAAGAGCCTTTAATCCACACGGCTCTTGGTCCCGGAGGCAGTGGTGGCTGAGCGCGTTCGATGACTTAGAGGTTCGTCAGTGTCGGTGCCGGCAAAGTTGGGTCCACCGATGAAAACACTGCCTCAGGCAGCTACCGCCCCACACGCGCTCCTCTCGGGCTGCCCGCGCTGCTCCGCCCGCTGCCTCAGAACCCGCAGCTGTTGTCTGGGTTTCACTGGCTATGGGCATTGACCACTTCCCAAAATTGAGTTTTTAATCATAGCTCTGCCACTAAAACTTGGGCAAGCCTACCTTTCTGAGTCTCCCCTAAAAAATACATTCATATTCTGCCCTGACTTTCTCAGAGAATTGTTGCAAGGGTCAGATGAGAAAATGGATATGAAAGCAATATTGATGCTAGATATTACCATATAAACTAGGCAGTTGGAAATGTGGGTCTGAGGCTTAAAAGAGAGATGAGTTGTCTGTTTTTTTCCAGCTTTATTGAGATGTAATTGGCATATAGCATTGTATAAGTTTGAGGTGTACAGTGTGTTGATTTGATGCACTTATATATTGCAAAATGATTACCACCATAGCGTTAGCCAACACCTCCATCCTGTCGTATAATTACCGTTTCTTTTTTGCGGTAAGAACTTTTAAGATCTCTCATAGCAACTTTCAAGTATATGATACAGTGTTGTTAACTATAGTCACCATGCTGTACCTTAGAGCCCCAGAACTTATTCATATTAGAACTGGAAGTGTATACCCTTTGACCAACATCTCCCCATTTCCCCCACCCCCTGGCCCCTGCAAACCACCATTTTACACTCTGTTTCTATGAGTTTGGCTTTTTTGGATTCCACATATGTGATATCACACAGTATTTGTCTTTCTCTATCTCGACTTGTTTCACTCAGCATAATGCATGAGGTGTCAATTTAGAAGTCATCTACAAAGGGCTCCTAGCTGAAGCTCTGGGAGTGGACAGGATCATCCAGGGGAAAATAAGGAGAGAAAAGGACAAAAAAAATTGTACCTTGGAGAATATCTCCGGTTAACCAGCGAAAGGAACTGAGAGGGAGACACCAGAGAAGTAGGAAGAGCCCCAGATCTGCCAGGTGCCAAGGGTAAAACCACCTGATGAAAAGCTATCCTCATACCCCAGGCCAGGATGAAATCTGTTAATTTTCTTTCACCTTCTTCCATCCTCAGCAGGGCCCAAAGCCATCTGGCTCTCCTACCTCCTTCCCCTACTGGAACGGAGAAGGGTTTGATGTCATTTGTGCAGCTAGATTTCCGCTCTGTGCCCACCCTTGTGCTAATCACTAGGGATATGAAGATGAGTAAGAACTTGGAGTCTGTTCTTGAGAGCTCCCCAGTCTGATAGGACCAAGTCTGGGACTAAGGTGAAGCAATTAAGGTACTTAGGGTGCAAAGTTTAAGGAGGCACTCACTGCTGGGGTCAGGCGAGTATAGGGTTGGCATATGAGCAACCCCGAGAGCGAATGCCTCCTTAAATCTTGCACCCCAGGTGCCTTGATTGCCTCACCCTAGTCTGACCCTGGGGAAGATTCACATGTCAATAAAATGGTCAAGGTAGAAGGTAATTGTTATTCATTCTGTCCCAGGGAATCAAGAAAGACCACAGAGGTGCTATGGGAGCTGGGTTCTCATGAAGAGTGGATAGTTTATCAGGCAGCATAGAAGTGCAGGGATCAGTGTGCACAAAGGCATGGAGGTAAAAAAGATCTCGGAGTGTCTTCAGGGAAGGGTGGTTGGGCTGCAGAGGACGTGGAGAGGGTACAGTAAAAGGGGTGAGGAATGGTGGGAGCTGTTGCTGGGGAAGAAGGGATAGGGTTGTGAAAGGCATCCAATGCCACGCCCTGCTAAGGTGACCAACTATCTCAGTTTGCCCAGGACCTTCCCAGTTTTAGCCATGAAAGCCCAGCAACCCGGGAAACCCCCTGGTCCTGGCAAACTGAAACAGTCATATCTTATCCTCAAAACAGTGGAAAGCCATTAAAGGATTTTCACAAAGAACTGGCCGGGTAGGCTTCATGTTTTAAAGTGACTCTAGCATGTCTGGGTGGGTGGAGGAGAACTGGGTGCTGAAGAAACCTGGGAGGCCAGTTACAGGGATCCAGTGGCACAGAAATGGGTACGTGCTTTGCCTATGGCCTCTGGCAGACATGAGTTCCAGATCCCCGACTCAGCCCTTTCTTTCCTAGCTGTTTGGTCTGACCAAGTTACTATGTGGTCTGTTTCCTCATCTGTAAATTGGGGCAATAATGGTGCTTACCTCCATGAATAGTGAGGATTAAGGGAGATATGGTTTAGCACAGTGCCCAGCACACAGCAAGCACTTAATAAACATTAGCTTTTTAAAAAATTAATTAATTTATTGATTGATTGATTTTGGCTGCGTTGGGTCTTCATTGCTGCCCACGGGCTTTCTCTAGTTGCGGCGAGCGGGGGCTACTCTTCATTGTGGAGCGCGGGCTTCTCATTGTGGTGGCTTCTCTTGTTGCGGAGCACGGGCTCTAGGTGCGTGGGCTTCAGTAGTTGTGGCACGCGGGCTCAGTAGTTGTGGCTCGCAGGCTCTAGAGTGCAGGCTCAGTAGTTGTGGTGCACGGGCTTAGTTGCTCCGCGGCATGTGGAATCTTCCCGGACCAGGGCTCAAACCCGTGTCCCCTGCATTGGCAGGCAGATTCTTAACCACTGCACCACTAGGGAAGCCCCCTAAACATTAGTTTTTATTGTCCACATTATCAGTTAGGAGATAATTTCAAGGCCTGAAGGAAGGCAGCAGCACGATGGGACTGCTGAGGAGGAAAGGGACTTGAGAAAGATTTGGGAAGCTGACTTACCAGACTTTCTTCGTTGGTGAATTGATTATATTTTAGCATGAATGATTTTGCATTTTGTTGCAAAATGATTTTGTTGACATTAATCCCCCAAAGTATCTGCTTTTCAAGACTTTTATCTCTAACTGTGGAATGAAAGGCTTTGTCCCCTTGAAGGGAAGGCGGAGGGGAAAGAGAAAGGGACAAGGGAACTGCTGAAAACCAAGCATGTGTTTGAGATCCCTAAGGTTAAGGGAAAGAAATGGTGGAATTTTCAAAAGCTTATCTTGATTTAGGAGGTTGAAAGGTAAGGGTTCTGAATAACTCTCTCGCCCCATCTTGCCTGCACTCCCCACATTGCCTTGCTTCCCAGGGATGGACAGTTTCTGCATCCTGCTCCAGGCAGAGATCTCAGAAGACGCCCTCTCCCTCCAGACTGCCCTTCCCTGTCTGAGCACAGGGCAGCCCCTTCCTCAGCTTTCACCGTTTCTCTCTCTTAACCTTAGGGCCCCCACAAAGCACTTCTTGTTTTCCAGCAGTTTAATATTTTTATATCGTACTGAGCTTCCCCCACCTCACCCCTCCATCATGAAACCCTTCCTGAGGCAGCGTAGAGTGGTTACTTTGGTGTAGAGGAGATAGCACAGATTTTGGATTAGAATAGGCCTAAGTGTTCATTCTAGCGCTGCAGTTTTCAGCTGGACATATTACTTAACCTCTCTGACCCTCCATTTCCTCATCTACAAGCATGGGTATAGTAATAGCTACGTTGCCATTACTGAGATGATGTATGTAAGTGCTTAATTTAGCACCAAATCTGGTCTATACTGGGTGCTCCATAAGCAGCCTCCTTTTCTTTCATCCGCCTAAGTTGTTTGTAAGTCTGGGAATAAAGTTTCAGACTTTATTATGATTGAGACACATGCTTTTCATTAAATCTACATTAAGAATTAAGACCACCACCCCACGACAGCCATCCTTCCACTTATATCTGAATGTGGCCACATGTACCGCTACATGTGTGCAAACATGCAGACTTGCGTACTTCAGCACACACACGGCAATTGACAACTAGACAGTTAAGAAAGCACCACTAGGTGAGACAAAGAGTTTAGTTCAGTGTTTCAAAGAGCTGGTGAATCATTGGAGGGTGGCAAAGATGGTGAGAGGAAATTGAAATACATACCTGTATAGAGCTTACTATCAACTAGGCACTATTCTAAGTGCTTTTTATGTAATGAATGCATTTGATCCTCACTACAGCCCTGTGACATATGTACTATTATTATCTCTATTTTACAGATGAGGAAACTGAGGCATAGAGTGGCCAAGCGACTTGTCGAAAGTCACTATGCTGTACCGACTTTTCACAGGGGCTTCAGTTGACATGGAAGACATCCAGTCACCATCCTGAGTAAATTACCTTTTCTCTTTGAAGTCCATTGAAGTCCACTGTCAAATCGCTCTGCCATTTCTTCCACAGTTCACCGTCAACCTTAATGCATCGATATTGGATCTCCTCAAGATCTCCACAGTCTGCCTACCATGATGAGTACAGAATTGCCTACAAGTCTAGTAGGGGCCTAACTTTTCAAAAAGAAGGGTCCTGCCTGCGACAGCTGAGAGTTCAAATTCCTGTGTAAGTTTCTTCACACAGCATATGAGACCCTTCATGACCTGGCCCCAACCTACTTTGCCAGTCTCACCTCCTATGATGCTCCCCACCCCCCATCCCCGGCATTCTTTGCTCTAGAACACACGCTACTCCTTCAAGACTCTGAGCCTTTGCACATGCCTCTATCCTCTTCCCTGCTGCCCTTAATTCAACGGGCTAAGCACCTACTGTGTGCTAAGGTTGTGAAAGTAATTACCACACAATTTGACAAGCACTCTAATCAACCACACTACTACAACATCCTGTGAGGATTCAGAATGGGGGGAGGACTCCTTCTCCCTGAGGGACTTGGAGGGGGGGCGAGGAGAAGAGAGTTGAGGGCTTCACATAGGAAATGACTTTTGAGCTGAGTCTTGAATGATTAGGAGTCTGCCAGTCAAGGAAGGGGAAGGAAACCACTAAATTATCTCTGGCTCGTCCATCTCCCCACACTCAGACATCAAGTCCTGGTGTCGATTCTACATCCGAAGTGTCTCTTACGTTGGTCTCCTCTTATTCCTCCTGCCACTGTATGAGTCCCACAGGCCCCACTTGGGCTATTGCCCCAGTTCCATAGCTGGTCATATTCTGCCTCTCATTTTTCCAACCCCCAATCCACTGTCTGTAGCTGCCAGAGTGAGCTCCCCAACCGCAAATCTGAAGGTGGCACTCCCCTACTCAAAACCCTTAATGGTTTCCACCAGCCATAGGACAGTTTTAACCCCTTATAGTGACATACAAGGCCCATCATACGATGGTCATAGTTTATCTGTCCTACCTCCCCTCTAGCCATTCCCCTCCTCAAATCCCTCGCAGCAGATTATTTGTCTAAGTCTGAAGACAATACCATACACTTTCAGACATCTGTGTGGTTTCTGCCTGCTTTATTCCCCCTCCCTAGAGTGCCCCAATCCTTTCCCCACCTGACAGGTTCAGACTGGCCTAGTCCAGGGATCAAAGAGAGCCCAGCTTGGTGGGCTTTTATAGCCCCTTCTCTCCCACAGGTCAGGTCTGGCATTTAAGTACTGTGGAATCAGTAAATGGAGCAAGCAGTCCCTTCTAGCCACCACTGTGTTCACCCAGGCTGTCTGATTGGGCATCTGAATCAGTTCATGGTTGCCATGCCAATTCTCTATGGAGACTGCAGCCTGCTTTGAAATCCCAACTCAGTTGGCTGGGGCCTTGACTACTCTCCTAGTTCGGCCAGTCCCTTCATCCAGGAGCTGACTCTGTTCCTTTGTCCCCAGCTCCTGGTATCTCTGCACACAGATGCCTTTAAAAGACCATAAATGTCCTTAGAAGCACCAGTGCCATGAGAGAGAGTGCAAGAAGCTCCTATTACCAGGCCTTTTCTACCTCCAGATCAGACCCCTTGAATATTGACCATTAAATGGATCATGCTCAAGAGAAGTTTGTGACATCTCCTGGACTTTGCTGTTTGGACTTCTGTCCATTCCCTCGGGGAGCCAACCCTGCTGTTGCCAAGTTCCTTCCACTATCTCCAGCCTAGCTGAACCGGCCTCACTCCTTTCTGGCTCTTTGTGAGTTCTAGCATGCCCTAAGGTTGTGGCCTCAGTGCTTGTGATACTATCATTCCTTACTTTACAGTGTGTAACCGGCTTTTGAACACATCTTGTTTGATTCTCACAAAAGCTCTGTGAAAGAGGTAGAGAGGTTATCATCAATCCTATATCGCAGATGAGGAAGCTGAGACTCAGAAAGGGTAAGTATGATGTGTCCAAGGGGCTAGAGCTAATAAATGGAGAGCCAGGTTTCCGAATCCCATCGCCGTCTTCACTACCCTGGTCACTCTTCCAAGTGTCTACTGTGTGGCAAGTACTAAGCCCCGCTTGCCTCCTGTTTCTCCCTTACACGATTGTGACAGAGCCTCAAATACAAAAGTCAGCCCTGGGGTTAGCCTGCCACACCCTCCTTGCTATCTTGTGTACACCAGCTCCCCTCAAGCTTCCTTTGGCCTGCTCCCACCTGCTTCACAGCACATAAGAGTGAAGAGTCCTCCTTTTGGCTGGAACACACAGCCCGGTAGCTTTATTGTCCCACCACTGCCCCCTGGAGAGGAAAGCCTGGATCTGGAGATGGAACCTCTTTCCAAGGGGGATTCGTAGAATCTTCTGAAGAGAAACTAGATGTCTGAGGTGAGGGATTTAACATTTCTCAATGTGAGAAGGGCATGAAGTTCCTTTGTTGAACCAGGATGGATTTTTAAAAAGAAAAGCTTTCTCTCGATGACCTTTTGGACAGAGAGGAGATGCTGTTGTTGGTGTTGTGTTGCGTTGTGTTGTGTGTGGGTGGATTTCAATAAGAAAAGAAATCTCCCTACCATGAGGGGGTGGGGACCTCTCCTCTGACAGAGTATGCTGTCTGTTTCTAAGGAGGAAGGAAATTTCTTGCAGGAAAGGAATGTCTCTCTTTTAAGAGAGGGGGAAGCTCTCTCTCAGGATTGCTGAGTGTGTGGGAAAGGAATACTTACTCTCTCCTTTCTTTTCTAAAGGAGAAACCTCCTTGAATGAGGAACCCTTCCAGGCTTTCTGTCTGAAGGGAAAAGACTGTTGTTTCTGGAGAACAATTCTGATAAGATTATGCCTGATTTTCTCTTCCTTTCTGATATACTTCCCACAGGGAGTCAGCATTCTCTGAGAGGGAGTGGCAAATAATTTTTTCTATTAAGAGGTAGGGAAGCTGAGGGGAGAAACTTACTGTGGGGAAAACTCTTACTCCAAGGGGCCATTGGTGAGGGCAGTGACTCTGTGATGGGGAACCCTCATGAAACTGGGGGAGTCCTTTGGGAATCCGAGGAACCCAGAGTGTTAAAGGGAGCTTAGAGAGGTGCTAGGCCAGCCCTTGTCTGCTCACAAGGAAGCTGAAGCTTGGGGAAGGGAATGCCTTGCTACTAAGTGACAGAACCAGGAGTTGAACCCAGCTTTATCAAGTGCCAGCCTGGAGCTCTTCCTACCACAGCTGACCGAGGGAGAGGGGGCTACCTGCTTCTTGGGCGAGTGATGCTGGTGAGGAAACTGCTGCTGCTGCTGTGAAATGTTTGACCTGTGTTAGAGGCATCTCTGGGGTGGGAGGCATTGATTCCTGAGGGAAGGAAACTGGAGAGGAGGGTAGAATCTGGGGCTATGTCGGAGGAAAGGGGTCAAAGTCACTGTGCAATCCAGTGGGTGGCTTGGGGGCATCAATCAGCAGTGAACGCTGAGTTTCTAGGAAGAATGGCATATTTCTCCCAGGAGTGAAGCAGACGTGTGGGTGGAGCCAAGGGGATGCCGGCTACCCTCTCCAACTTGCGAACTTTCTCTATCATTTCCTGTCTCTCCAGGAGGAGTTGTCCTTTTAATCTTTTTAAAATCAGAGGAAGGGGCCCAAGGAAACTTTTTGAGGGAATGTAGATGTTTTATAATAGATAGTGGTCGTGTTTACGAAACTGCCCCCAATTACCAAAACTCAATAAACCATATACTTAAAATGGATGAAAAAAATCACATCAGAGGAAGGAGTAAGTGAATTAGAGCCCAATAAAGCTGTTATTAAAAAATGGGAGTGGGGGGAACCCCAAACCAAAACAACAAAAAACAGGAGAGAATGGCCCCGGGCCTGGTTTTGCCCGGCCTGGGGGGTGGGCGATCCCTCCTTGGCAGTTTCAGCTACTCAAGCCACTATCTCTTTTGCCCATTCCTTTCTTGATCAGCAAAAAGCCAAGGCCAGCTCATCCAGGGGGAGGTCAGAGGTTGCAGGAGAAAGAACTTCACAAACACACAAGCCACCTCTTCGTTTACTGTAAAATCCTGTTTAATGTGTAACATTTCAGGCAGAGAGAGGCCTTAGGGACTAGAGGCAAAGGCAGCCCTGACCAACCCCCACTCCAGCTTATCTGCCTGCTTCTCCCTCCCTACCTCCTCCACCCCAGACATGTCCTCCTTTTCCTCGGGGCCGGCAAGCACTGTTCCTCCTTTTCTTGGGTTTGCTACCCTCCCTTCTCCACCCACACGTCCACAGCACCCTCCCTCCACTCCACTTGCCCACATCCCTCCCTACTGATGTGACTCCAGAAATAGGGTATCTGACAGCACGGGGTTAAGATTAGTTTCATAATTGGAGATGTTGTCAGAGCATCCTACCTCTGGTCCCCAGGGGTCCCAGGGAGAGGGAGAGGGAAGTGGAACGGGTGTGGGCAACGAGCATGGCCCACACCCCCAGTAGCCTTGAGTGCTGGCGTGGGTGGCCTCCAGATCCTCACCCCTTCAGCCCCTGAGGCAGAAGGCCCTGGGAGGAAGGGTAGTTGGGAGGGAAGGAAGGTTTTGATGGAGCAATCCCTAGCAGTCCGAGGCCTGTGCACCGGCAGGGGAGAAGGAGGGGCAGGCCGGTGCAGGGTGGGGGACGGGATGGGAGGTTGCCTGGTCTGTGGCATCAGCAGGCTGAGCAGCGGTCGCTCTTCTCGGCCAGCCCGGCCCCGGTGCCGGGGCTGCGGCGCAGTATGTCTTTCAGGGAGCCGTCCTGCTCGCTGAGCAGCTTGTTGATCTCATTCTGCTTATACTCAGGTGAGAGGCGGTGGCCGAAGCCCCCGGAGCCCTTGCGGGAGGGCGGATTGGAGCGGTGCTGGGCTCGGCGGGCGCAGGCCCGGAAGATGAGGTACACCACCTCGGCCACGTTGAGGATGATACAGATGCCGGAGGCGGCCAGCATGAAGACGGTGAAGACGGTTTTCTCCGTGGGGCGGGACACGAAGCAGTCCACTGTGTTGGGGCAGGGGTAGGCCTCACATTTGACCAGCCGCACCATGGCATAGCCAGGGTAGAGCAGATAAAAGACGTACATGAAGGCGGCCTCGAACAGCAGCCGGAAGACCACGCTGATGACATAGGTCCACCACAGTGTCCCTGAGATGTGGACCTTGTGCCTCTTCACCTCCTCCAGGTGTAGGGGGTCCCCGTGGCCCTCAAGTCGCAGCATTTTCTTTTCTATGTGCTGCTGGTGAGCCACGTGCATGGCCACGAGGAGAGCTGGGGTGGAAACCAAGATGAGCTGCAGAGACCACAGACGCACATGGGAAATGGGGAAAAAGTGGTCGTAGCAGACGCTGTTGCAGCCAGGCTGGAGGGTGTTGCAGATGAAGGAAGACTTCTCGTCACCCCACACGCTCTCGGCAGCCACCACCAGCACCATGATTCTGAAGATAAAGATGACCGAGAGCCACACTCGGCCAATGGCAGTAGAATGCCGGTTCACACCACTGAGCAAGGTGTACAAACCCGTCCAATTCATCCTGCCTCATTCACACCTGCAAAACATGAGCCACAGAGCAAGCTGTCAGGAAGCTGGGGCCGAAAGCCGGGCACCATAACACTGCCTGACACCCCCTTACCCCTTCCAAGAGCCAGTGACAAGAAAGGAAGGAGAGTCATAGCTTTCCTCACCACCCCCTCTCCCGTGCTAGCCTCTCCTTCTCTTTCTCTTCCTCCTCCTTCTCCTCCTCCCTCATTCACTTGATGACTTGACCTCCCTGAGCCCCATCTCCCTTCTTCGCCTTCATCCAACATTCTTTCCTCTCCTGCCCTTTGTTGCCAGGCCCATCGTGTTCTGCCGTCGGCCCATCCTCTTTAGCTCCCCCTCCCCCAGCTCCTTAAGTCTGGACCTGGGGTAAACCCAACAAAGCCTCATTACCTTGGGGAGCGCCTATCCCTGAGGCCACCCAGACAGGTCCCCTATGGTCTCATGTCTGTGCAGGGGGAGTGGTCCCTGGGTCCGCGCCTGCGTCCCAATTCATCGCCGCCCGGTGCTGGGGAGTCATATGCTGCTTTATACCCAGTGTCTGCACAATGGGACCTTTGTGGGGCTCTGAACAACGCCCTTTAGAATTCAGATCAAACGCCCTGACTTCCGCCCACCCTACACACAGAGCACTTGTGTCCCAGCGCCGGACACCCAGCCTGCACCCACCTGTTCTGTGCCCGCCCGGTCCATCGCCGCACCCGCCCCATAGCCCCACCAGAAGAATGGCCACAGCGGGGCGGGCCAGGGGAAGATGGAACAAAGACAGGTGCATGTAAGAGGGGACACGGGGGAACCAGGAGGCTCTGGGCTGAGGCCCTCTCCGGTGACTCTACTAGAAACTTAGATTCAGCAGGATTTTTCCTAGGCTTAGATCCCCTCCAGGGAATGGGTGAGCTTGAGGTTAGGAAAGGGAGTTCACATTTATCAAGCCAGGAACTGTGCTAAGCGTTTTCCCATACATTCTTTCTTTTGACCCATTTAGCAAGCGTCTAAGGACTGTTACCCCAGTCTTTCCAGCTGAGGAAGCTGAAGCTCAGATAAGTTAAGTAACTCACTCAAGATCACACAGCTGAAGTGTTTGAGTAAGATGAAACACAAAGGTATCCGCAGCAGAAGTCTAGGCTCTTTCCACGGTATAATCCTTGTGCTTTTGCAGATGGTGTCCACAAAAGCGAAGCCTAGCCGTTAATGACAACAACAGCAGCAGCAGCAGCAACAAAAGCAAAGGCTAATGCTACCCATGAAAGCACAAGAAACAAGGAAGCTGCTGACCAGTGAGTACAGTCCAGCTCCAGTGTCATGGAGCAAACCCTGACCATCCCTCCTTGAGCCCATATCGAGGGTGGCCAGGTGAGGACAAGCCAGGAGGAGAAAGCAAACGTTAAGCAAGCAAACAGAAAGTTAGAAGATGGAATAGGTAAGAGTCACCTAGCTTTGGGTCTGAATCCTGGTTCTTCACAGGCTACGACTTAGGGCTGAGTTACCGAACCTCTGAGTCTGCCGTGTTCATCTATAAATGGGGTTAATAGCCAGGGTTATGGTGAGGTTCAAAGAAGCAACCTGCAAAAGTTCTTAGCCCAGCTCCAATTTCATAGTTGGTGATCAAGGGAAGTAAAAACCTTATCAGGAAGAGAAAACAATGTGGCTTCAGAGGAATTAAGTGATCTGCCAAACCCAATATCCCTCTTTTTTCTTTCCCAATGCTGTTGTTGACCTATAGTGTCTCTCTGAGACAGAACAGACTGTTCCATTGCTGCCCTGCCCCCAAGTCAAGCATACATGGTAACTCCTGGTCTCCTGAGCTTGCCGGTTGCTCTAGGGAAGAAATTCCCCTCTGTCCCTTAGGCAGGCAAAGAAGGCCTCCTTCTACCTCCCACCACTTCTGCCATTAAGTTGCAAGGAGATCATGCTGGAAGCCGGGAACTGGCTGTGAGAACACACAGGCCTGGACGCAGGGGCAGTGGTTGTTGTCGGGGAAAGGGTAGGGTATTAGCAGCTGGAAAAGCTGTGGGGAACGGAACAGAATGACAGGAACTAGGGGACAAAGGGATGGCCCATGGGAGATAGATTACTTCTCTGAACAAGGTTCCTTCATTTAGCTTAACAAAAAGGCCTCAGCCAGTTTATGCTGTGGGCCTAAACCAGTGTGGGAAAAGCAGGGACACAGGTGCCCTTTCTCCCAAGCCTGGGATTCTGAAGGCAGAGCTGCTACAGGAGGTACCCCGGGAAGAAATGCTTCATCCAGTGAGACATGTTAGAGTCAAAAACAGGTGGTCGAGGAGCATTATTAAGAATAACCATTTCCTGAGCCCCTGTTATGTGCCAGGCCCTTGCACGCACACGATCTCACGTGAACCTCAGAACAACCCCGTGACGGAGGTGTTATTTGTAATCCTCATATCACAGATGGGGAAACTGAGGCAAAGGAAGGTGAAGGGACTTACCCCAGTGTCACAAGGGTCATGCAGTGATTACGTGCCAGAGCTGGGATTTGAGCCAGGTCAAGCTGACTCCAGAGCCCATACTCTTTCCCATAAGGCTTTACTGCCTCAGCTACAATGATCATTTTTCTTTCTATGAGTGTGTTTTTAGAAACAGAGAGATCGAAGACTGGTCTGGCTTTTATTCTCCTCTAGCCCTTCTCCCCTTTCCTATAACTGACAGCTGTTTTCCTCTCCTCCCTTCCCAGGGCTTTCGGCAGCCTCCTGATTTGTTCTGTTTCCCCTTCCTTACCTTTCTCCAGCTGCTTCCTCAAATCCCAAAGCAATCTTCATGTGTTCTCTTCTCTCTGTCCCTCAGCGGTGCCCCACAGACAGCCTGGCCACCCCTGAGTTTCTAGGTTCTTGTAGCTCTCCGCCTCCCATCTTCTTGAGCCCTCTGGGACATAGCCAGGAGCTCCCTTTGGGGCCCCTAAGGACCCCTGTGCAGGCGCTGGGATCTCAATTTTTGCTCTTCCTTTGGAAGGAGAGCTGATTCCTATGTCAACATCAATACCTCAAGGGTTTCATTTCAAAAACATCCAGGGGACTTACCTGATTTTGAAATCCAAACTGTTTTTGTGACTTTGGGTTAAAGTCCAGGTATTGATATGCTCTGTGTTGCTCCAGGAGTGTTTTGCTCTCATGTTTAATTGGGCAAGACTTCTCTGACCATGTCAGCCTCTGGCCTTGTCCTCATATTCAGATTTGCCCAAGCACTCAAGCACAGTTCCAAATCAGGAGATCGTCCTTAGTGCCTCCAACTAATATTATACCCACTTCTTAGACAAGGCAGTCAAGGCTCAGAGAAGTTAAATAACTTACCTCAATGATAACTGCACTGATGCGAAGTGGTAGAGTCAAATTTCAAATTTGTTTTCCTCTGACCCCAAAGCCTTTGTACACTGGCAGCCTCTCTTCCTTAAAGGACTCTGCAGTCTGAGACCAGGCCCATAACTCAAAAACGTATACTCCTTTCCACATGTGCCAGCATGCGTGGGGATGCGTGCACACGCACACACTTTCATCAAGTCTGTCTCTCTCTTTCTGCTCCCACCTCTTCCCTGTACCTCCTTCCAACTCCTTGTGTCTTTCTGGTTTGGGGAAGAGGGGCCTGGCTGGGCTGGCTGAGGTTACACTCAGCCTCAGACTCCATACTCCCTCCTCTGTTTCACAGGCAGCCTCTGGCCAGGAAAGGACAGGGACATTTCTTTGAGATTTTCTTCTGAATTCTGGGCTGCCTTCATCAGTTTGACGTGGCTAAGACCAAACTCCTCCAGCCCTCTGCCTCTTCACCTGCTTCTCTTCCTTGCCTACCCCCTGTGGTTCCACAGCGCCTCAGTCGCTGCACTGTTCCCTCCACGCTGCCATACGTATTCTGTGGCCGGGCTTGGGTCAGGGCCAGTCTAGCTCATTCCAGTTTTCTTCTTCTCTCACTCTGCCACGGTCTTTCCATAGAACTCCTGCTAATATCAGCTCCCTTAGTCACTGTTTGGACTATACCCTCTTACGCCTCCATCAGCTATCTGACTTCCTGTTGCTCTCTACTTGGGCTTGTTATAGCAGCCGCCATTTATGAAATACCTACTGTGTGATAGAAGTGGTCTGTTCCTTAACCCTTATCCTTACTACAACCCTGTGAGCTGTGGGTTATTGTCTGCAATTCACAGAGGAGGAGATGGAGGCTCAAAGAAGCTGAGTAACTTATCACACAGCTGGTAAGCCAGTGCTGGAGCTCAGATTAGGGTTCATGTTGGCCCCTCACCAAAGTCTGGGTCCCTTCCCCATTGCTCTGCTGCATCCTCATATATACTTCTCTCCATTCAAGCCCCTCTTGTCTCTATTCTCCTCTCCCCATCTCATTTTCTAAAAGTCCATGCATTCTGCAATGCCATTCCCAACAGCTGGAACAACTTTTAAACAGCTGGTGGGGGGGGAGCCACCCATCTTTTAGATCTCCCAATCATCAGTTACTCCAAGCTCAGCTTGAACCTCCCTGTCTCCCTCAAGAAGATGGAAACGCATGCTCCCAAATCTTGGCCCAGTTGGCTGATACTCTGGGCCTGCTGAGTGCACTGTATTCATCCTCTGACAGCCCCCATGTTGGTTGCACGCCTGGTTTACCTTCTAATCAGGGAAGGAAGACAGCACCTGGCAGTGCCCAGAGGCCCCACCGAACCCTAAGCCTAACCCTGTGTGGCAGGAAATGTCTTAAAGAGATAAACTTGGCCACCCTGAGCTTGGTGGGGGCCCCTCAAGTCTTTCTGGGGATTTGACCCTGTGGAGATGAGGGGGATTCTTGTCTGGGAGAACAAGAGTGAGAGCAAAAGCAACACGGAGCCTGGAAAGAGGATGAGTTGGGGGTGACAGGGAGAAACTAAGCAAGAAACTAAGGTGGGAGGGGCCTCAACCCAGCTCAGAGGGAAGCAGAGAAGGGATCTAAGTGGCTGAATGCTGAGCCCAAGAGAAGGCAAAACCCAGGCCTCTCCCCAGCCCCCGCTTCTGCCCTCCTGGGCCACACCAGCCCCCGGGGCCCACCTCCCTCAGCCCCCAGCTTCCTCACCTGGCTGCTGCTGCCCTTTCCCAGGGAATGTCTGCAGGCGTGTCTGCACTATGTCACTAGGTACTGTCAGCCCAGTCCGGGGGAGGGACAAAGAGCCCAGGGCTGGAGCCAGATATGGCCCACAGCCCAAGAGGAACCAGACAAACATTAACCAGCCCTACCTCCTCCCACACACAATCATTAAATAAGATTGATCCCCTGAGCTCCCAGTGGCTTTGGAGAGACATATCACATAGCCTGAAGTTACTGCCCTGTCCCAGAGGAAGAGAGGCATCATCGTCACCCATGTACACATATTTAGCCCAGTCTGGGAGGCTGAACTGGACCTGGGCTCATCAACAGCCCTCAGCCTTCCCCCACCCCCTGGCCATAGGTAGATCCAATGTGTGGGCGAGAGAGAGAGGGCTCCTGCACTGGGTGCCATCCCTTCCATCCCTTCCAGCTCCCAGTCTCTAAAATGATATGACTATGGGGAGAAAAAAAAAAGCCATGGGCAATGCTTACTGGCCCCTTGAAGCTGAGATGAGAGACAGCAGTGCTTCCCCCACATGGCAGTACCAGGGAGCTCTTTGGCCATCTGTTTATCGCCCATGCCCTGAGTGGCTAGAGATGGACCAAAGTATTTCCAATCCCATCCCAGAACCCCCAAAACTCTTCAGAATTGCCTTCTACCCTCGGGGCCAAGGCAGTTGAACCACAAAATGTATCGTGTGCAGCAACAGATCTTGGAAATCATTAAGGTAAACAGAGAATGTCAACCATTAACTGAGGGATCAGTCCAGTTTGAAGGAAGGTTTACCTGAAGATCCTGCTAATTCTGTGACCTGAGTGGCAGTGAAGAAATAAGTGAAGTCAGCAGAAACTGGTCCCCTGCCTTCTCTTCACCCCAGCCCAAGCTCACTGCCAGAAAGAGAGCCAGAGCTCCGGCTTCCCTTGGCCATACCCGGGCATATGGGTACATCAATTGATAAGTCTTTACTGGACACCTGTTGGGTACCCAGTACTCGTTACATGCCAGGGGCAGATGGCAGGAGAGGGGAAAACATCCTAACTGTTCTTAAGGAATTTATCAACTTCCGGAGGAGACAAGACCAAGACTCAAAAGTTGCCATGAAAAATATTAGTGTATGTTCAGTTATGTGGTTCTGACTTGGACTGCTGAGGGAGTTCGAAGAAGGGGAAGATGAGGGTAAATTGAGGTAACCAGGGAAGGCTTCCTAGAGGAGGTGAGGCTTGAGTGGAAAAGTAAAGGATGGGGGGCTTCCCTGGGGGTGCAGTGGTTAAGACTCCGCCTGCCAAGGCAGGGGACATGGGTTCGAGCCCTGGTCCAGGAAGATCCCACGTGCCGTGGAGCAACTAAGCCTGTGCACCACAACTACTGAGCGTGCGTGCCGCAAATACTGAAGTCCACGTGCCTAGAGCCTGTGCTCTGCAACAAGAGAAGCCACCGCAATGAGAAGCCCTCGCACCCCAACGAAGAGTAGTCCCCGCTCGCCGCAACTAAAGAAAGCCTGCAGGCAGCAACAAAGACCCCCAAATAAATAAATAAATAAATAAATAAAGTGTGTGTGTGTGTGTGTGTGCGTGTGTGTGTGTGTGTGTACATAAAAAGAGTAAAGTATGGGTGGGAGTTGGAAAGATGAAGGGTAGGGCGAGCATTCCGGGGAGGAAGAACACTGTGAGTAAAGGCACAAATGTAGGAATGAGTGGGGCACGTCTGGGAGACAGAAAGGAGGCAAGACTGTGTTGGGTGGCTGTGGACAATATCATCAGTCAGTTAAGGGGCTCAGAGCAGGAAGGATATTTAAAGTCAGGTAGGGAATTCCTTCAATGAGTGTCTGGTAAACTTGGTATAAGGCAAAACTGAGCTAGACACCATGGGGGACAGGCTGAATGCCATTCTTTGGCGCTTGGCAGTTCCTGCTGAGAGTACAGGTTGGAGTGGATAAAGAGGACTAGCTTTTCTTGAGTACTTACTGGGTGAAAGGCAACGTTCAAAGTGCTTTGCAAGTATCACTTTGATCCTCAAAATAGCCCTCTGTGGGCTTCTCTGGTGGCGCAGTGGTTAAGAATCCGCCTGCCAATGCAGGAGACACGGGTCCGAGCCCTGGTCTGGAAAGATCCCACATGCCGCGGAGCAACTAAGCCTGCGTGCCACAACTACTGAAGCACGCACGCCTAGAGCCCGTGCTCCGCAACAAGAGAAGCCACCACAATGAGAAGCCCACGCACCGCAACGAAGAGCACCCCCCTTGCTGCAACTAGAGAAAGCCCACACACAGTAGCAAAGACCCAACGCAGCTAAAAATAAATAAAATAAAAAATAAATACATTTATTTTTAAAAAATAGCCCTCTGCAGTATATGTTATTAATATTCCCATGTTACAGGGGAATTAAGGCACACGGAGGTTAAGTAACATAACTGAGGTCACCCAGCTAGCAAGTGACAAAGCAAGATTTGAACCCAGGGAGTCTGGCACCAGAGCTTGTTAGTTTAACCACGACATCACAGCTGATGAGCTCTATAGGTCCCATGGAGTATCTGAGTGAGAACTGGTCCTTGACTCTAGAAGGGTCTAAGCTAGCAGGAGAGATGAGAGGTATACCTGAGTACCTACAACAAGGGAGTATGTCCTGAATGACATACGTAGATATGAGGGGCCAGAAGGCGTTCAGATGTAGGAGTATTAAGGTAGGTTTTATTGGAAGAGGCAGAGTGGGACATGGGTCATAAAAGAGATATAGAGAGGCCAGGCATTCCAGGTGACAGGAAACTGTGAGATGTTTAGGGAATGGTGGGCAGACCTGTTTGACCAGAAGAGAAAACTCTTATAACAGAGCTCCTAGGAAGGGAAAATGCAGGTCAATATCAGTGTGTACTCATTGTTTCTTAGAGTTCTGGCATGGTTTCTCTAGGGTGCTTGCAGTTCTAGGCTACAGGAAGTCTTTTAGAGTAGTTTGTAGCTGTATAAAAAATACTGTTGCTAGAAGCCACTTGTCCTCTGCCTGTTTATTGCTGCTTGAACACATCTTCTGGATGGGGTGCTGCTGCAAGAGAGAGGAAAGGCGAGGGGAGAGAAGGGAGAGCAAGGGAGAAGGAAAGAGGGGAGGAAAACGGAGAGGAGAGGAGGAAAACTGTACAGCAGGGAGCAGTGCAAATCCATTTGCTTCTGGTAAACAGCTAAAATCAGTGTCTGCCTTGAATCCTAAGCAGACCTTCTTCTTACAGTGGACGTTTTGGGGGAATATTAAAAATTTTTTACATCAGACTGTTTATTTCCTCAGATTCACTCAGGGAGACCTTCATTAGATCTGGAAACATACAAGATAAGAAGCCCTAAACATAAGCCTGCTGTCTCCGGTGCGGCTCAGACACTAGCCCAAACAAGGGCTTTCCCCGTTCTGTTCCCCCCAGGACCAGGACAGTTGCTGGAAAAAACTGATCACTTTATTTCAGAGCACATTTCACCAGCAACATGGTCATAGTTCAGAGGTTCTGAACTCATCAACAGAATCAGCAGGCTGGTGGGAGCTCTGCTCATTACACCCGGGAGCAGTGCCGGCTGCCTCAGCACAGCGGATTTTGAGGCTTCCCGGGATGGCCTGCAGCAGTAATGCCTTGCATGTGGAGTCCATCATCCAGCCCGTCCCTGGGCCTCATTACCGAACAAAATGTGGCATTTTGTATGGCTTTGATCAATGAGACAGCATTGCTGTATGGCTCAGCAATCAAAGGGGACAGCTTCCCATATAAATGTTGCTTAAGACACACAGGCCAAAAAGATCTTCCCAAATGGGTCCATAAGATTAAGGAAATGGCTAACCCTGAAAATCTGCAGAACATTTCAAAAGTCCCCACCCCAGCTCAGGCTGTGGAAGGTTATACAAACTGTTTCCATGAGGACTGCTAGGGAAAAATGGAAGTTGTCCTGTATTCATAATTGGTTTTTGTTGTCACAAATCCTTTTTAAAGGACACATAATTATATGAATGAGTTTGTGCCTCAGGAATCCATATTCTTAGAAGAGGTCAAGAAGGGGGAGTTATCAATATTTTTTCAAGAGAGTTTCTGAAGAACTGGACACAGTGCACCAATTCACTTGACATTAAGCATACACCTTTTGCTCTCAGGACAGTTTGGAGCAGGGAAAGAAGCAAAGTTGCTTCAGCCCTCCCCCTCAAAAAACCTAAGAGTGTAAAATATCCTGAAACCAGCCCCACATGGTCAGGATAGTGCACTCATTCTACCAACAGTAAAGCTTATTGATTTCTTGGGAATAAGAGCATTAAGCAGCACCATATCAGCTCCCTGCAGTTTGAAATTCACTGTGCCTCCATTTTTGTATTTTATCAAGACCCGAATTCTGGGGTTTGAGGAATGGTACTGTATTTCACTGGCATCTGATCACTACACCAACAGAGGGTATGCTTGCAAAAGACTCCAGAAAATTCCACATCATTTCAGGTAGCCAAGTGAAACAAGGGTAATGGGAAATTGGAACTTTTGGGCACCCATCTTAATGCTACAGCCTGATGTCCATTTCCTGATCTTTCTGCTTTGGGGTACAGTGCACTGTAGGACCCAGGGAGCGGTACAGGGAAAGAAAATTCCTAGGTTGCATCCAATTCCAAGGGGTCTAGACATAGCGTGATAGCAGTGAGGAATCAGAGAGGAGTCCAGGTTATAGCCAGAAAAATGGGGCCAAGAGTCAAGTTTGAAGGGTGAAGCAAAGAGGACACAGAAGAATTTAGCTTGTTCTGTTAATTGTCCAAGTTTGCTAATTGTCCAACCTGATGAGCTGACGCCCTGCCCATTAAGCTGTTAATAGTTTAGTACTTTCTTTCCAGTTTCCTTTCTTTTACTTTTTTTTTTTTTTTTGGCCGCGCCCCACAGCTTGTGGGATCCTAGTTCCCCGACCAGGGATCGAACTTGGCCCCTCAGCAGTGAAAACTGCTGAGTCCTAAGCACTGGACCACCAGAGAATTCCCACCAGTTTCCTTTCTTTACATATACACTGATCACTGATATCATACTGTATATAAAGGCGATTTCTTTTTCATAGGATCCTTTTCCAGGACTTCCAAGTAGAAATGTATTGGTCCATCACCCACCCCCTCAAACTGATAATCCAATAAAACATGTAAATCAGGCCCTAAACAGAAGCCCCGAGGCTCATCATTTCTGTCTAATCTTTGGATTTTTCTGCTCTTCCCTCTGTCACCCAAGTGTGTCAACAATAACACCATGAATGCCTCACCCAGAATACCTCTGCCTCAGCAATCAGAGCCACTGCCCCTCTTATTTCTCTGAACCACCCAGTGCTGTTAGGTCAATACCTAGGGGAGTGCCAGGCTGCTGATGACACCCTGAAGGCCAAGGCTTCTGTTGACAAGCATTGCTCATAGGAGGGATGGTAGGCTGTCTAGGTAGGAAACCCAGGCACTCTTTCCCCAACTCCACCTGCCCCAGTCAACTCTGCTGCCAATTAAAGGACTGATTCCTAGGCCCATTCAGATCGCTGAAATCATGAATCCCATTGCCTTCTGCCTAAAGCTGCCCCCGTTCCTGTTCAAGTACATCCATCCACCCTACCAGGGATAGGGAGCCAGCATGTGTGTTACAGGGATTCCTGGATAGCCCCACCAACGTGGATTCCAGGGAGAGAACTGTGGGTCAGAGGGGTACCCCTAAGAGCTTGAGTCCAACCTTAACTCTCACCCATAATGCTTTGAGCCAACTCACCTCCAGCCCCAGCCAATACAGTGGGGTGTGTGTGTGTGTGTGTGTGTGTGTGTGTGCGCGCGCGCGCACGCACACGCGTCACAAGGAGGAAATAGGATCTACTCCTATATACCTTCTTTAAACTGCCAAATCAGTCCCTGCAACAGGCTCTGAACTCACCTCCAGCCCCAGCCAATACAGTGGGGTGTGTTTGTGTGTGTGTGTGTGTGTGCGCGCGCACGCACGCACACGCGTCACAAGGAGGAAATAGGATCTACTCCTATATACCTTCTTTAAACTGCCAAATCAGTCCCTGCAACAGGCTCTGAGCACTGTATAAAAGAGGGACCTCTCATACCTCTTCATCCTTTACAGCCTTCATTCTAACTTGCCTGCTTTCCTTAATTTGTTCCTTGCACCTGAATAGGACAATCCTGCTCCCAAGCCTCTCAGACAAAGATTTTGTCTCCCTTCTATTTCCATCCTCATCTTGCCTTTTGTTTAAAGATTATGGTTCTCCTCTATGGCTTTGCTGCTCTGGGCCTCCTCATGTGTAAACCTCTTCTATTTGGATGCCCCTAGGATCGTTCTCCCTCTGCTTGCCCCAGAAGCAGACACATCCTGAATCAGGATTCCATAATCTATGGGGCCTCTGCTTCAGATAAAAAAGGAAGAGCTTCAGATTCTCTGAAGAGGTCTCCATTCTGGTTGTTTTTTCCTCCTACAAAAGACAAGGGTGATTGAGCTACTTCATTGTCTCCTAGGCAATGGGTGTTCAGTGACATTGGATTTGCCAGCATGAGGGTGCTTTTCAGAACGTCAAGCAGTTATAGATTGCTGAATCTGTGTTGGTGCTTTAATAAACATAAACTGCTCTTTTTCACTGTTGACGTTTCACCTCACAGTGTTGGGGATGGGTTGAGCTGTAGCATGCACTGAGGTTTGGCATTATTCCTAGAGAACAAAATTGTCTACAAAACTGAGTTACACACCTTGATAAAGAAGCCCTGACTGTTATCACATGAGTCACAGGAACTTCCACAATGATTTCATACATATCACAAGCTTTGGGGGAGGGCTCTTTTCCAAGTATTAACCCACACTTTAAATTAGGTAGCCACATACGTAGCATTGGAGTGTTTCACTCAGTTCTAATGGTGGTAAGTTTGTCTCTGAGCCCAGAAGAGCAATTTCTGATGTTGATTCCTTGAGTTGGCTGTTGCTTCCAATTCCACACTATGCTATACCCCTTACACTGAAAATCTGAGTGTCAGAAGACCTTCATAACCTACCCCTCTTCAGGGTGCTTAAAACCACCACACATAGTGTGGGAGTCTTAAACTGGATGATATCTGAAAGTGGACTTCTGCCCTATGTCTTTTCCTTCTTTACTACATTTTAAAAAATTAATTTATTAATTTATTTTTATTTTTGGCTGTGTTGGGTCTTCTTTGCTGCACACAGGCTTTCTCTAGTTGTGGCGAGCGGGGGCTACTCTTCGTTGCGATGCCGCAGGCTTCTCACTGCGGTGGCTTCTCTTGTTGCAGAGCACAGGCTCTAGGCACCCGGGCTTCAGTAGCTGTAGCACACGGGCACAGTAGTTGTGGCTTGCGGGCTCTAGAGCGCAGGCTCAGTAGTTGTGGTGCACGGGCTTAGTTGCTCCGTGGCATGTGGGATCTTCCCAGACCAGGGCTCGAACCCGTGTCCCCTGCATTGGCAGGCGGATTCTTAACCACTGCGCCACCAGGGGAGCCCTTAACCACATTTTTTGAATGACATGTCTATACTTGCCATCTAACTTCTTCATCTCCCGTTCACTCTTCCATTCCTCTCCAGTCCAGCTTCGGCCCCTGCTCCCTACTCCATTGAAATAATTTTCACCAGGGTCACTTTGTTGCTAAATCCAATGGACATCCCTCAGAACTAGTCTTACTGACTCTGAGGTGTTGGATCCAGCTGACCACTCCCACCTTCTCTAAAGTTCCTTCTTTGATTTTTTCCCTTTTATATTAATTTTTTAATGTTTGCTGTTACACAAGTAATGCACGTTCCTTATGGAAAACTGGAAAATACCAAAACAAATCATAAGGATAAAAATAAAAATAGTCTGTAACAGGAGCCTGCGAGCCATAACTACTGAGCCCACGTGCTGCAACTACTGAAGCCCACGCGCCTAGAGCCCGTGCTCCGCAACAAGAGAAGCCACCGCAATGAGAAGCCCGTGCACCACAACGAAGAGTAGCCCCCTCTCACCGCAACTACGGAGAAGCCCGCGCACAGCAACAAAGACCCAACGCATCCAAAAATAAATAAATAAAATAAATAAATTTATGTTTAAAAAAAGTGTTATTCTAGGGACTTCCCTGGTGGCGCAGTGGTTAAGAATCTGCCTGCCAATGCAGGGGACACAGGTTTGAGCCCTGGTCCGGGAAGATCCCACATGCCACGGAGCAACTAAGCCCGTGCGCCACGGCTACTGAAGCCGCATCCCTAGAGCCCATGCTCTGCAAGAAGAGAAGCCACTGCAATGAGAAGCCCGTGCACCGCAACGAAGAGTAGCCCCTGCTCGCCGCACTAGAGAAAGCCCGCACGCAGCAACGAAGACCCAACGCAACCAATAAATAAATAAAAAAGAAAAAAAAATAGTCTGTAACATCACCACCCAGAGATAACCATTACTACAAGGTGTGAAACCTTAGTCATTTTTCAGTGAAAATATATACATATACTTTAAAAATAAAATTGTCATTATAGAATGCATATTATTTTTATTGAGGTATAATTGACATGTAACATTATATTAATTTTAGGTGTACAACATAATGATTCAATATTTGTATGCACTGTGAAATGATCACCACAGTAACTCTAGTTACCACACATAGGTACAGAATTTTTTGTGTGTGATGAGAACTTTTAACATCTGCTCTCTTAACAACTTTCAAATATGCAGTACAGTATTATTTACTACAGTTACCATGCTGTTCATTACATCCCCATGACTTATTTTGTAAGTGCAAGCGTGTACCTTTTGACTCCCTTCATGCTTTTGCCCACCTTCCACCCCGCACCTCTGGCAATCACCAATCTGTTCTCTGCAATATGTATTATTTTATATCCTCTTTCACTTGCCATTATATCATGACCTTTTAAAAAATGTCATTAAATATTTTTCTAAAACATATTTTTTAACAGATACAAAGTCTCCCTTGAATTTTTTTTTTTTTTAACGGCTACGTTTGGTCTTCATTGCTGCACGCAGGCTTTCTCTAGTCACGGTGAGCAGGGGCTACTCTGTTGTGGTGTGCTGGCTTCTCATTGTGGTGGCTTCTCTTGTTGCGGAGCACGGACTCTAGGTGTGTGGGCTTCAGTAGTTGTGGCACGAGGGCTCAGTAGCTGTGGTGCACGGGCTTAGTTTCTCCGTGGCATGTGGGATCTTCCCGGACCAGGGCTTGAACCCATGTCCCCTGCATTGTCAGGTGGATTGTTAACCACTGAACCACCAGGGAAGCCCCTTCCTTGAATTTTGTTACACTTTTCCCTACTGGTCTCTCTCTTGTCTCTCTGATTGCTCCTTGCTTTCCTTTTACTCTGCCACTTAAAATGTAGATGTTCCTCAGAGTTCCACTCTCTCTGTTCCTGTCACTTTTCAGACTCTCCCTGAGTAGGCTCATCTAACCCATAGCTTCAACCACAGATAGATCCAAATCTGTATCTTCAGGCCAGACCTCACTCCTGGTCTCCATATATATATATATGATGCCCATCTCACCTCTTCTGCTCCCAAAACTGCTGCCCCTCTAGTGTTCCCTTATCCCATTGAATGGTCTCATATCCACCCAATTGCCCAAGCCAGGAATCTGAGGAGTCAGCACTAGCTTCCTCCCCTTGTTCACCCTCCTATCACTCCATATTCGATACATAACTAAACCCTGTAGGTTTTGCTCCCTTGTATCTTTCAGCTCTTTCTCTTTCTTTTTATTCCACTTCCACTGCCCTAGTATAGACTCTGATAATTTCACGATTGGATTAGTAAACACAGTTTCCTTACTGTCTCCCTACCTCCATTCATGGCCTCTTCCAATCCATTCTCCAAACTTTATTCAGAGTGGTCTTTCTAAAATATATATCTGATCATATCCTTCCCCTGCTTCAAATGCCCCATTGGCTCCTCACTGCCTTTAGGATAAAATCTGCCTATAACACCTCTTCCCCATTTCTTTGCCAACTCTTCATTCTTTGAAACTCAGCTCAGATAGTCTGCCCTTCACGTACAAAGGCTGAGGAGAGGTGAGAGGTAGCCAGTGGCCTTTTATGCTAAATTCAGGAGTTTAGGTTTGGTTCCATCCACTTTCTCTATTCCTCAGTTCCTCCTCTGTGCTGTATATCTCTGTGATAGCACTTATCATAGTCCACCATATTGTCTGTTTACTTGTGTGTCTCCTCTATTAGAATAATACTTTTCTTTTAATTAATTTATTTATTTTATTATTTATTTTTGGCTGCGATGGGTCTTCGATGCTGCACGGCACGTGGGCTTTCTCTAGTTGTGGCGAGCAGGGGCTACTCTCCGTTGTGGTGCACGGGCTTCTCATTGCAGTGGCTTCTCTTGTTGCAGAGCATGGGCTCTAGGGACGCGGGTTCAGTAGCTGTGGCGCACGGGCTTAGTTGCTCCGTGGCATGTGGGATCTTCCCGGACCAGGGCTCGAACCTGTGTCCCCTGCATTAGCAGGCAGATTCTCAACCACTGCGCCACCAGGAAAGCCCTAGAATAATACTTTTTAAGGGCAGAGACCATTCATCTCTGTATCAGTACTAGGTTCCCGGCATGTAGTAGGTGTTTAGAAAAATTTTAATGAATGACAATTGAATTAATGATGGAGGTGGCCAACAAAGAAATGAACTTGAGGTTTTCAACCTGTCCTTAAACTGTCAACATGAGAATGCAGGGAATTCCCTGGCGGTCCAGTGGTTAGGACTCTGCGCTCTCACTGCCTAGGGCCTGGGTTCAGTCCCTGGTCTGGGAACTAAGATCCCACAAGCCATGTGGTGCGGCCAGAAACATGAGAATGCAAATCGTCTTTTATCTAGGCATTACTCCAGGCATCACTTCCAGAATTGGGATGATCTGCAGAGTGGCCTTAGCTAAAAGCTGCATCCAGTATGTCCTGGAACAGATCCTGCTACTGAGAGACAGTAAAGGTGTGTCACACATGCCAACCTACTCGGCCTGCATCACCCATCACAGTTATCCACTCTTCCAAGGGAAGTGATCCAGGGAGCTCAGTCAAGAATCCTTTTCCATACTACTCAGCCATAAAAAAGTACGAAATAATGCCATTTGCAGCAACAAGGCTGCAAGTAGAGATTATCATACTAAGTGAACTTAGTCAGAAACAGAAAGATAAATACCATATGATATTACTTATATGTGGAATCTAAAATATGACACAAATGAACCTATCTATGAAACAGAAACAGAATCACGGACGTAGAGAACAGACTGATAGTTGCCAAGGGGGTGGAGGTTAGGGGAGGCATGGAGTGGGAGGCTGGGGTTAGCAGATGTGAGCTTTTATATTTAGAATGGATACACAACAAGGTCCTACTGTATGGCACAGGGAACTATATTCAATATCCTATGATAAACCATAATGGAAAAGAATATAAAAAAAGAAAATGTATATATATATATAATGTATATATATGTATGTATGTATAACTGAATCACTTTGCTGTACAGCAGTAATTAACACAACACTGTAAATCAACTACTCTTCAATTTAAAAAAAAAGAATCCTTTTTCAGGGAAAGATTAATTTCTGGATCATGATAGCCTCCCTTTGCTAAAGGCTCCAAAGAGGTTCTGCTTCCACCTCCTCCCCTCTTCAGCACCAGTCACTGCTCTCTCCAGCTATTTGTAAACCCGCTGGCCGGGGACAATGGACCTGCATTGACCTCAGCTTATTTTAAAGAATGTGTGGATAAGAACTTTATCTGAGTTGTGTCACGTCTCCTACCTTATCACCGTCAAGCAAATTGTCAGGTTGAACCAAGGCTTCTCCGAAGCACACTGTTGAAGATTTTCCAACGAGGTTTCCCAGATTTTTCTTCTCTCAACATGTCACTCCATGTTCAGCAACAGGAGTTGGTCTTGCTGAATTACTAATGAGGTGATGTCTCAAGACTTGGCTCCACAGTTTTCCTCTCCTTTTCATTCCTTTCAATAAATATTCGTTAAGTACCTATTGTGTGCCAGGAACTCTGTTAGGGGCCGTGGAGGATGCAAAGATGAATGAGACAAATCTCATTAGTTGTTTAAATAACCAGTTTGAATAAGTGAAATGTGTTAAACAGAAGTATAAGCAATATATTGTGGGAGCACAGGTGAAAAAAAGGGGGACAGGAACTCTCCAAACACTTATCTGTGTTGTCAACTACTGTCACATATGTTATCATAGAGATTAATTCTGACTGGGGAAATCTGAAAAGTACTCATGCACTAGGACATTTAGTTGGACCTTGAAAAATGAATAAGAATTTGACAAGAGGAAATCAAAGTAAGACACTCATAGTTGAAAGAACATTATGTAAAAAGGCAACAGGGCATGAAAGTGCATGAGCTGTTCAAAGAACACAGAATTTTGGGCATGGCTGGGTCATGAAGTATAAAAGGGTAGTGTGGGTAATGAAGCATGGAAAGCTGGGCTGGCAGCAGACTTTGGAGGAGTTTTGATGCCTAGCTTGGCCATTTGAATTTTATTTAGGAGGCAATGAGGAACCATTAAAAGCTTTTCAATGAGGTGAATGACAAGATGGAAATGAAGCTTTAGGGAGATTTATGTGGCAGAATGAACTGGGGATAGGTAAAAGAGAGGTTGCAAGAGTAGGTAGAAGGCTGTGTCAATAATCCAGGCACGAAGTTACAAATATTCAGTCTTGGGAAGTGGCAGTGGTGACAGATCCAATAAGATTGCGAGAGGCAATATGGCGCAGGACAAAGCCCATGGACTGGGGGTTCCAATAGCCCTGGGTTCCAGTCCTGACTCCTATTTACAGGCCATGGGGATTTACCTTTCACGGATTCAGGTTTCTTTTCTGGAAAAGGTGAAGCTTAGAGAAATAATTATCTTCAAGTTCTCTTCCAGCTCTAATGGCCTGTGGTTCAGACTAAGTCACTTGTCCAATATCACAGAGCCAGGATTTTCTCCCAGGCAGTCTTGTGTCTAGGGGCAGTGTGCTTAACTCCTATAAGACTAATCGACCAGATTTGGTAAGGGATTAGCTGTCTCGGAGAATGAAGGTGCCATTGATATGACGATGGAGTCAAAGAAGGAAGCTAGCCTTGTGGGGAAAGATGACGTTTCAGGCATGCTGAGTATGAGGTGTTGGTGGAACATCTGACTAACTGTCGAAAGGGTGGGAGAGCAGCTCTGGAGAGAGGCAAGGGTGGGAGATTTCAAGTTGCTGATCAAAAAACCTAAAGGCAATCCTAGAAGCTGTGCAAACCGATGAGTTTATAGAAAGAGGAAGTGAGCATAGGAGAGCAAAGAGCAAAGAACTATGGGAAGTGAGAAAAGGGGGAAAAAAGGCAAGGAAGGAACAACTGACTGTGAACCTTGAACCAGCTACTTCCATTTTCTGGCTCTTCCGTCTCCTCATTTGTAAAATGAGGGGGTTGGCTCAAGTAAGCGATAAGGCTGAGACATCCTATGCATAATCAGAGAAGATAGAAGAGAAGAGAATGCCATGGAAACTGAAGAAGAGAGTTTCTAAAAGAAGGTTTGAAGAGGTCACTTGCATCCAGTGGTGCAGAGGTGTCAGGAATTGAGGACTTAGATGAAGCCACTGCATTTAGCAGCTTAAGGAGATCCTCTCCATGGACTTCCCTGGCAGTCCAGTGGTTAAGACTCCATGCTCCTAACACAGGGGGCGCGGGTTCGATCCCTGGTTGGGGAACTAAGATCCCACATGCCACGCGGTGCGGCCAAAAGGTTTAAAAATAAATAAATAAATAAAAGATCTTCTCCAAGGTAAGGACTTCTCCCTCTCTCTCACACACTAATTTCCTGTACAATGTTCCACAAAATTCCATTCTCTGCTCTTCACAGTGGCTCAGCCAGTCTCCGAGATTATAAGGTGACTCAAAAATCTCTGGTGTGTGGGACTTCCCTGGTGGTCCAGTGGTTAAGAGTCCGCCTTCCAATGCAGGGGACGCAGGTTCGATCCCTGGTCGGGGAACTAAGATCCCACATGCTGCGGGGCAACTAAGCCCGCGGACTTCCCTGGTGGTCCAGTGGTTAAGAGTCCGCCTTCCAATGCAGGGGATGCTGGTTCGATTGCTGACCGGGGAACTAAGATCCCACATGCCGCAACTACAGAGCCCACGCTCTCTGGAGTCCACATGCCACAACTAGAGAGAAGCCCCCGCACGAGGCAATGAAGAGCCCATGCACCACAAAGAAAAATCCCACATGCCGCAACTAAGACCCGACGTGGCCAAAAATAAATACATAAATAAAAAAAAAAATCTCTGGTGTGAATCAAAAATCTTTGGTCCAGGGACTTCCCTGGTAGTACAGTGGTTAAGAATCAGCCTGCCAATGCAGGAGACATGGGTTCGAGCCCTGGTCTGGGAGGATCCCACATGCCGCGGAGCAACTAAGCCTGTGTGCCACAACTACCGAGCCTGTGCTCTAGAGGCCGCGAGCCACAACTACTGAGCCCGCGTGCCACAACTACTGGAGCCTGCGCGCGTAGAGCCCATGCTCTGCAACAAGAGAAGCCACTGCTATGAAAAGCCCGCGCACCACAACAAAGAGTAGCCCCCGCTCAGCGCAACTAGAGAAAGCCTGCGTGCAGCAACAAAGACCCAACACAGCCAAAAATAAAAATAAAATAAATTTATTAAAAAAAAAAAAAGAATCCGCCTGCCCATGCAGGGGACACGGTTCGAGCCCTGGTCCGGGAAGATCCCACATGCCTCGGAGCAACTAAGCCCGTGCACCCCAACTACTGAGCCTGTGCTCTAGAGGCCACAAGCCACAACTACTGAGCCCATGTGCCACAACTACTGAAGCCTGCGTGGCTAGAGCCCGTGCTCCACAACAAGGGAAGCCACCACAATGAGAAGCCCGCGCACTGCAATGAAGAGCAGCCCCCACTCGCCGCTACTAGAGAAAGCCCGTGCGCAGCAACAAAGACCCAACACAGCCAAAAATAAATAAATAAATAAATTTATTTTAAAAAATCTCTGGTCCATACCTTCCTTTTGCACTTCAGTTCACATTTCTAACTGCCTATTGGGCATTTCCATCAGTCACTGAAATTTAGCTGGCAGTAAAAATAATAATATTAAACATAATAGCTAACATTTATTGAGTACTTACTCTATTTTGTCCTATATGGTAGGCATTTTATTATCCCCACTATGCAATGAGGAAACAGACTCAGAGATGTTAAATAACGTGTCTAAGATCACACAAATGGAATGTTGTAGAACCAGGATTCTTCCTGATTCCAGAGCTCGAGAGCTTAATAATTCACTATGATCAATCACCAAGTCATCATCTTTATTTTCTAAATCAGCTCAACTGCGTTACTTTGCTATTTGTTTCATTCTCCTTCAACATCTTGCCACTCTCTTAGAACAGGTTCTCAGCCCCTCGTGACCAGACAGTCATGAAAGTCTCTCAAGTCCACTTGCAGTTTGGCCCTTCCAATTCTGGACATGTGACTAATCTAGCTTTAAAAAACTCTGGAAGCTTCCCATTACCTCCATTAAAGTCCAAACTCACTAACATGCCCTTTATCTGTACTGAGCCGCTAGTCATCCCCAAACATGGCAGAGACATTGCTGTCTATAAGCCTTTGCTTATGTGTGCCTCTACCTAGAATACCCTCCCTACCCGTCACCAGGAGAACTTCCACTCATCTTTCAAATCCCAGCTCTAATGTCATTTCCTCCGTCAAGACTTCTCAGATTCCCAACCCCTTCTTCCAACAGAAATTATGTTCCCTTCTCTGTGCTCCCAGACCTCTATGTCTGTCTTCTACTACACTATGAGCACCTTGGGGACAATGACCTCACCTTGATCTTCTTCATATCCCCAACGACCAAGGCACCCAATAAATGTTTGCTGGAGTTGAAAGAAATTGTAATGCTCACCTTCTGTATATTTGTTATTTAACATATGGTAACTGGTATTGCTACTGCGAAAAGAAATGCCCAGATTCCGTTTTCAGAAAAAATAGTTCACACTCATTATCTTCACTTCCTTACTTCCCACCATAATTCAATCCCTGCATTCTGGTCTCTGCCCCAACCACCAGCTTTCATTATGCTCATAAGTGGCTTCCATATTGGAAAAGCCACAGACATACTTCAGAGGGAACTTCTCAGTAATATTTGATACTAAGAACAAATCTCGTTTCTAGAAAGTTACTCCTCCTTTGACTTCCGTAATATCATGCTCATGATTTTACTCTGCATTGTCCTCCTCTGGCTTCTCTGTCTCTGTAGATGTTGCCCAGAATTCTAGCCTCAGTGTCTTCTTACTCCAAGACTCTTGCTGAGTGATTTACTTGACTCTCTTGCTTTCAAGTACCATCTGTTTGTTGATGACTCCTAGAGCTCTGTTTCAGGTTTTGATGGTTCCTTTCCACCTCCACCCCTCCAGCTCATTCCAGCTATTCCCAGTTTGAACATCCATTTCTCTACAAACTCGCATACTCCTTTTCTGGAATCTATGCAAGGTCAATAGATGAATATATCTTCGTATATAGTCTTCACCTCACATCTGGGAAGGTTTTTTTTTTTTCCTTTCTTTCTTTCTTTCTTCTGTCTGAGCTGGGTCTTTCTTGCTGCACAGGGGCTTTATCTAGTTGCGGAGAGCGGGGGCTACTCTTCGTTACGGTATGCGGGCTTCTCACTGTAGTGGCTTCTCTTGTTGTGGAGCATGGGCTCCAGGCGAGTGGGCTTCAGTAGTTGTGGCGCGTGGGTTCACTAGTTGTGGCTCTCGGGCTCAGTAGTTGTGGCTCACGGGCTCTAGAGCGCAGGCTCAGTAGTTGTGGCACACGGGCTTAGTTGCTCAGCGGCATGTGGGATCTTCCCGGACCAGGGCTCGAACCCGTGTCCCCTGCATTGGCAGGTGGATTCTTAACCACTGTGCCACCAGGGAAGTCCCTGGGAAGGTTTTTAATCCATTTATATGCTATGGTGAAGGGCAAAGTTGCTGGGCACTCCTGTGAGTGTATCAGACAGTGATTATTTGTGGATATAGTGGTGTCCATCATAAGCACATTAAACTGAAATGAATGAATTCACCTAACGATTTATATATATAGAGAAAAATATTTAAATAGTCCAGATCCCACCTTTGCCACTCCCCGCCCGCCACTATTCCCAATCAACCCTGTAGTGAGGTACTATAGGAAATGGGGATCTAACGTTTTCTCCAAATTGCTCTCCAGCCCCATAGGAATCTCATGACACCAAGTGGGGTTTGAATTCACAGATTTCCCAACAACATGGCTCCTAACTGCGTGTGTACAACTTCATCAATGGCTCAGCTCAAGAAAGAGCAATCTGTTGCAAGCTCTGTTGAATTTCTTGAGATAAAGTATGTTGGTCTCCAGCATGATATCTTCCTCATGGGTTTTTAAAGGGTGGGTTTAACTACTGTTGCTTGGGAAGAAGAAAAAGGAAGGAGGTGTTGATTTAAAGGCAACAGAAAGAAACATGTTAAGTAAATAATAGTACAAGTGGTCACATGGATCTGTCAAAAATTGTGAAGGTTATTCTTGAATGACTAAAGCCTGGGAAATATTGCCAGAGTACTCAGGTGAGAACTGGGCTAAACTGTCCTGGGAGAGTCTAGCAAGACACTCTTGCACTGAGTTGCAAAAAAGATTAAATTACAATCCAAAGGGTTTGTGGAGGATGGATTCCTGACCCTGACTTGCTGGTATCTAGGAGAGGGCTAAGGGAGGCTATTCCAAGAATGCAAGTGTATGGGCAGGCCCTTCAGGAAGAGCTGGGCCAGGGCAAGGACCGAGGTAAGGGTAGAGAAACCCTGACCTTTCTAGTTCTAGACCTGTGTTTCCAACGGCCTTCTAAATATCTCCTAGATGTTCCTCAGGCACCTCTATTGGTATGATGGAGTCAGCCTGTACTGGCAGTCGGTTGTTAATTTTTTTAAAAGACAATTTTTTTAGAGCAGTTTTAGTTTCATAGCAAAACTGAGAAGAAGGTACAGCGATTTCCCATATACTCCCTGCCCTGACACACGATAGCCTACTCCATTATCAACCTCTCCCACTAGAGTGGTACATTCAAAGTCCATAGTTTACCTTAGGATTCACTCTTGTTGTTGTACATTGTATGCGTTTGGGCAAATGTATAATGACATATATCCACCATTATAGTATCATACAGAGTAGTTTCACTGCTGTAAAAATCCTCTGTGCTCTGCCTATTCATTCCTACCCCAACTCCAGCCCCTGGCAAGCACTAATTTTTTCACTGTCTCCAAAGTTTTTTCTTTCCCAGGATGTTATATATTGAAATCATAATTATGTAGCCCTTTCCAATTGGCTTCTTTCACTTAGTAAGGTGCATTTGAGGTTCTTCCTTGTCTTTTTATGGCTTGATCACTCATCCCTTTTTATGAAAAATACTCCATTTTTTGGATGTACCACATTTTATTTACCAATCCACCTAATGAAGGACATCTTGGTTGCTTCCAAGTTGTGGCAATTATGAATAAAGCTGTAATAAACATCTCAGTGCAGGTTTTTGAGTGGATGTAAGTTTTCAACTCCTTTGGGTAAATACCAAGGAGTGTGATTGCTGGGTTGTATGGTAAGAGTATGTTTAGTTTTGTAAGAAACCACCAAACTGTCTTCCATTTTGCACGCCCACCAGCAATGAATGAGAGTTCCTGCTGCTCCATATCCTCACCAGCATTTGGTATTGTCAGTGTTCTGGATTTGGAGGATTCTAATAAGTGTGTAGTGGTATCTCACTGTTGTTTTAATTTGCATTTCCCTGATGGCATACAATGTAGAGCATATTTTTGTATGCTTATTTGCCACTTGGTTACCTTCTTTGATGAGGTGTCTGTTAAGGTCTTTGGCCCATTGGCCCATTTTTAAATTGGGTTGTTTTCTCATCATTGAGTTTTAAGAGTTCTTTGTATATTTTGAATAACAGTCTTTTATCAGATGTGTCATTGGCAAATATTTCCTCTTAGTCTGTAGCTTGTATTCTCATTCTCTTGACATTCTTCACAGAGCAGAAGTTTTTCATTTTAATTTTAAGCTTATTAATTCTTTCTGTGGACTGTGCCTTTGGTGTTGTATCTAAAAAGTCATTGCCATACCCAAAGTCATCTAGGTTTTTGCCTATGTTATCTCCTAGGAGTTTTATTTTTATTTACTTTTACTTTTTATTTTTTGGCCACACCACACGGCATGTGGGATCTTAGTTCTCTGGCCAGTGATCAAACCTGTGCCCTCTGCAATGGAAGTGCAGAGTCTTAACCACTGGACCACGAGGGAAGTCCCTACATCCATTTTTTGGATGTAGATGTCCAGTTGTTCCAGTACTTGTTGAAAAGGCTGTCTTAGCTCCATTGTATTGCCTTTGCTCCTTTGTCAAAGATCAGTTGGCTATATTTATGTGGATCTATTTCTGGGCTTTATATCCTTTTCCGTTGATCTTTTTTTCTATTCTTGCACCAATACCACAATGTCTTGATTACTGTAGCTTTATAGTAAGTCTTGACATTGGGTAGTGTCAGTCCTCCAATTTTGTTCTTCTCCTTCAGTATTGTGTTGGCTATTCTGGGTCTATTGCCCAGACTAAATTTGCTGATATACACAAAATAACTTGCTGGGATTTTGATTGTGGTTTCTTTGAATATATACATCAAGTTGGGAAGAACTGACATCTTAACAATATTGAGTCTTCCGGTCCATGAACATGGAGGATGTCTCCATTTATATAGTTCTTTTTCACTTTTGTTCATAAGAGTTTTGTAGTTTTCCTCATATATTGTACATATTTTGTTAGATTTATATCTATGTATTTGATTTTGGAGGGTGCTAATGTAAATGGTATTGTGTCTTCAGTTTCAAATTTCACGTGTTCATTACTGGTATTTAGGAAAGTGACTGACTTTTGTATATTAACCTTGCTATAATTGCTTATTAGTTCCAGAAGCTTTTTGTCATTGTTGATTCTTTAATTCATTGATTCATTTTGATTCATTGTCATTGATTATTTCCTACATATCATGCCATTTGCAGACAAAGATAGTTTTATTTCTTTCTTCCCAATTTGTATAAATTTTCTTCTCTTTTCTTGTCTTATTGCATTAGCTAGAACTGCCAGTACAATGTTGAAAAGCAGTGGTGAGAGGGGACATCCTTGCTTTGTTCCTAATCTTGGTGGGAAAGCTTCAAGTTTCTTACCATTAAGTATGATGTTAGCTGTAGGGGTTTTGGTAGATATTATTTATCAAGTGGAGGAAGTTTGTCTCTATTCCTAGTTTACTGAGATTTTTTTTTATCATGAATCAGTGTTGGATTTTATCAAATGCTTTTTCTGCATCTACTGATATGGTCATGTGATTTTTCTTCTTTAACTTATTGATGTGATAGGCTACCTTAATTGATTTTAGAATGTTGTACCAGTCTTGCATACCTGGGATAAATCCTAATTGATCATGGTGTATAATTCTTTTTATACGTTGTTGAAGTTGGTGTGCTAATATTTCATTGAGGATTTTTGCATCTGTGTTCATGAGATCTATTTGTCTGTAGTTTTCTTTTCTTGTAATATCTTTTTTCTGGTTTTAATATTAGGGTAATGCTGGCTTCATAGAATGAGTTAGGAAGTGTTTCTTTTCATTCTATCCTCTAAAAGAGATTGTAAAGAATTGGTATAATTTCTTCCTTAAATGTTTGGGTGAATTCACCAGTGAACTCATCTGGATCTGGTGTTTTCTGCTTTTGGAGGGTTTTTGATTCAATTTCATTAATAATTAGGCCTATTCAGATTGTCTATTTCTCCTTGTGTGAGTTTTGGCTGCTTGTGTCTTTCAAGGAATTTGTCCATTTCATCTAGGTAGCCAAATTTGTGGGCATAGAGTTGTTTGTGGTATTCCTTTATTATCCTTTTATTGTTCATGGATCTGTAATAATGACCCCTCTTTCATTTCTGATGTTAGTAATTTGTGTTCTCCCTCTTTTTTCTTAGTTAGCCTGGCCAGAGGCTTATCAATTTTATTGATTTTTTTCAAAGACTCAGCTTGTTTTTGTTGATTTTTCTCTATTGATTTCCTGTTTTCAATTTCACAGATTTCTGCTCTACTTCTTTTTTTTTTTCTTCTGATTATTTTGGATTTAATTTGCTCTTTTTTTGTCCTGTTTCCTATGGTGGAAACTTAGATTATTGATTTTAGATATTTATTCTTTTTTTTTTTTTTTTTTTTTTTTTTTGCGGTATGCGGGCCTCCCTCTGCTGTGGCCTCTCCCGTTGCGGAGCACAGGCTCCGGGCGCGCAGGCTCAGCGGCCATGGCTCACGGGCCCAGCCGCTCCGCGGCATGTGGGATCCTCCCAGACCAGGGCGCGAACCCGGTTCCCCTGCATCGGCAGGCGGACGCGCAACCACTGCACCACCAGGGAAGCCCTATTTATTCTTTTTGAATACAAGGATTCAATGCTATAAATTTCCCTCTAAGCACTGCTTTTGTTGCATTCCACACATTTTGATAAGTTGTGTATTCATTTTCGTTTAGCTCCAAATATTTTAAAATTTGTCTTGAGATTTCTTCTTTGACTTTTGTGTTATTTAGAAGTGTGTTGTTTAATCTCCACGTATTTTGGGATATTCCAGTTAACTTTCTATTATTGATTTCTATTTTAATTCCACTGTGGCCTAAGAGCAGACATTTCTCTCTACAGCCACCCCAACTTTTTGATTCTTGTTTACAAAATACATCTCATCTCATTAGATTTGGCTTGATTATTTACATAAATGCAGCAAAAAATGGTAATTGACCACATAGGCCTTTTAAAGTTTGCTTTGCTGGAACTGTTCATGAAGAATCTCATGTTAGACTTTCAAAAGCCTTCTGGAAGCCAAGCTGAGAACGTGCCATCAGATTTCAGTTGCAATACCTATAGATGTGGGTGAATTCCTCTTTTCTTGAGGTCTCCAAAATAGCCCAAGATTCCTGGGCCTTCCTTGCAAGAAGTGACCTTATTTACTCACCTGTAAGTCCGGGAACCCTGTAAGCCAGGTACCAGGCCAGTTTTCTCAAGAGGACTTTGTAAGTATTGGCTCCATAAAGTCAACCTTAGTTCCTTAAAGCTGTCTGGTCATATCTGATTCTGTGCATGTCATTTTCAAATATGGCATTCCAATCAACGTCTTGGTTATATATGCAATGTTTCTAATTATGTCCTGTTACAAGGAGGACAGATTCCTATTGAATTTATGCAAATAATTATATTGCCATGGAAATAAGAATACTCACTAAGAGTTTTCAAATTCTGGAGAGAGGACTTCCCTGATGGCATAGTGGTTAAGAATCTGCCCTCCAATGCAGGGGACAGGGTTCGAGCCCTGGTCTGGGAAGATCCCACATGCCCGTGCACCGCAACTACTGAGCCTGTGCTCTAGAGCCTGCGAGCCACAACTACTGAAGCCCACGCACCTAGAGCCCGTGCTCCGCAACAAGAGAAGCCACTGCAATGAGAAGCCCATGCACCGCAATGAAGAGTAGCCCCCGCTCGCCGCAACCAGAGAAAGCCCGCGCACAGCAACGAAGACCCAATGCAGCCAAAAATAAATAATATAAATTAAAAAAAATTCTGGAGAGATCAGTTAGGGAGAAAATATAAGTTTCATTTCTGTTTACAAAAGTACAATATACTAGTTGTCATGAGTATAGCTAACTAAAGAGAAAAGAGAAAGGGGTTCCTTGAACCCAGCAGCAATATTCCAAACAAAAGCTATAATCATCATTCATCAGTTCATTCAGTGCCATATAATTCATTCTTGTTCTTCTTGATCTTGGGTTAGCAGTTTAATGAACCCATTAGTTTCTCCACTGGAGTTCTGCAAATCCTAAGTCCACTGGTATGGTCTCAAAATTATTTAAGTAATGCTATCAGAAGCCTGTGCCCCAGATTACCTGGCACAGTCCTTTCTGGGGCTCTGAGACTGATTGTTAAATTATCAGGCATTTTGTGAGTGGGTTGACATCACATTGGTAGCTTGAAATTGGCTACGGTGGGTGTATTTACACCACAGAAATCAGTAAATTAAGGATACCCCCCTGCTCCAGAGCTGGTAGTTAAACATTTACCAGCACAACACTGGGCACCTCCAACTTAGCATATCCCAAACTGAACTCCTTATCTCCTCCCATAAAACCCACTCCTCACCCTATATTCCCAATCTTTATGTGAATGACGTCACCACAGATCCAGTTGTCAAGCAAGAAATCTTTGGCATTGTCCATGACTCCTTTTTCCCCATCACTCACCACATTAGTCACTGAGACTTGTCAGCTCTCCCTCAGAAATATTTTCCTGAACTAATCCTCTCTGTCACTATCTTAATTCAAGCTCCTATCATTTTTTGCCTGCACAATTGCAATAACCTCCTGATTGATCTGCCTGCCTCCAATACATCTGGGCACTATTTCCCATGCAGTCTTCCCAAAATACCTGAGTGCAATCCCATCACTTGTCAACATAAAGACCGCAGCTGGGTCTCCTTTACCTGTGGGAGAATGTCCAAGATTGTCAGCAGCACCCACAAAAGCCTTCATAATCTGGCCTCAGGTCTTCTTCAGCTTCATATTCCCCACCCCTCCCTACTGTATACCCCATGATCCAGTATGAATTGCTTATTGTTCCCCAAACGTGGCCTATTCTTTCAAAACTTTAAGCCTTGGCCCATGGTATTCCCTCCGCCTGAAATCCTCTCTACCACTCAGAGCCTGGGAAATTTTCCCTCTTCTTTGAAAACCCAGCTCAGAGTTAATATTCTCTGTGAACTCCCCAAGGAAAGTTAGTCTCCTCCCTCCTCCACACAGAGTCTGTTTGTTCCTCTAATATAGAACTAATCACCATTTTGTAGCTATCCGTTTTATAGGTCTGGCTCCCCCCACTAGACTGTGTCTTACCCCAGAGCCTAGCACAGCACTTACAACCTAGTGAGAGCTCAAAAAATGTTGTTGAAAGAAGAGATGGGAGGATGAATGAATGGAGTTGATTCCTAGCTCTAATAACTGGGCTGTTTCCTGGTTTGTTGTATAGAAGCCCATACTTTAAGCCCCATTCAGGTGCTCCCAGCTCCTTAGTCCTACCTTGGTGCCCTGTCTGGCACCTTAGTCTTTGCTAGAATAGTGCTTCATCTGGCTCTTGCCAGATCTTTTGACATCTGGCATCCTGCTCTGGAAGCTCAGGCCCCATGGCAGAGCCTCTGTCACTGGCTGCCAGAAACTCTGGCTGCCAACCACCTGCCTATCTGGGCTTCCTCCTAGTGTCTGCTGTATCCTGGTTACCCTGATGCTTGCTCTACCTGCCTGTCTAAATAGCTGATTGCGGACTCTGCTGCTGCTTCTGGGATCTTCTGCTTTACCTGGTCTACTTTCAGAGTCCTGGCCTTCCCTGTTTTGCTTCCCCTGCCATCAAAGGAGTTCCATTTCTATCATTGTCCAACTAGAAGATTAGGTAAAGCATACTGATTAAATTCAAGGGCTCTAGACTCTAACTGCCCAGATTCAAATCTCACCTCTTCCACTTACAGCCAGCTGTGTGATCTTGGGGCAAGTCACTTCATCTCTTTGAACCACAGTTTTCTCATCTACAACATGGACATAATAATGATACCTACATCATAAGGCCAATGTGAGATGTAAATAAGATAATGTGCTTAACATAGTACCTGGCACATAGTACGTACTCAATAACTATTTGCTATCATTCTTATTTTTATGTTCCCAGTATCTAGGACAGAGTTGGCATTCAACAAGTGTGTGTTGAGAAGGGAGGAGGAAAAGGAATAACAATCAGTGGTTATTCAAGCTTTCCTGATCAAAGTCTACTCCATCTGCAAATTCCATTCCCACCTCAGGATGTAAATACCTTGTGGCCATTTGGTTCTGTCACTCAGCTATTTCTGAAATCGCACCTCCTCTAGGAATCCCTTACAATTAAGAGCCAATAGCTTTGCTTGTCCTAATCTACCTAGATCTAAAACTCTCACAACTGCCCACCCCCACTTTCATCACCATTACATGCATTTATCCTGATTCCTTAGCCACAAACAGCACTGACCCCCAGATGTGTCACTGGCATGAACATCTCTGGACTCCACATTTTACCACATTAGCCCACTTCTCCCCTCCCATCTCCATGTGTTAGTGTTTTCTGCATTTTCGGTGTCATTCACTCCTTGTTGCCTTCGATGGTCAGGGCAAGGACTGTGTGCAAACTAATGAGGACAGACAGAGCTTTGGACAGAGGAAAGCTTCCGAATTGTTTTTTGATGAAGATGAAGGAGAGAAGGTGGAAGCAGAAGCTGAGAAAGGGACAGGATTTGTGTCCCCACTTACTCTTCACCCCAGCAGGGGCAGAAAGCATGCTGCCTCTTTCTTGTTCATTGGCTACATTCCTCTCAGAGGCCAGAGGGGCAAGCCTGGACAATGCAAATGAGCTGTGTGGATGGGACTTAGCCAAGGGGCCTCCAAAGGGAGAGCAGCGGGGCTGCGAGGAGGGAACAGAAAAGGAAGGTGCCTTACATATTTCTCAGCACCTTCTTTTCCCCAAGCAACAAACTACTCTCTTCTCCCAGAGACACAATACCAAAGTGCATAAGCTCCCTCTGAATAGATGCCCGAGTCTGAGAGCACTTTGCAGACTGGGTGGTCCCTAAGTCTCTAGCCTTTGGTATGATACTCAGACTCCAGGGAATTTGTTGTGCACCCACTCTGCACAAAGCCCTATACAGGCAGTGTTAAACCTAGGCAAACTGAAGCTTTCAATAACAGGCTTTAGCTGTGGCATAAGAGACAGAGAGAAGTGGTGATGAGCGTGTGAGCATGAAAGAGCAACTGAGCCTACAAGTGCCCAAAGGGGACAAATTCAGCCAGTTCCTTGCCAACTTCCTACTATAGATCTTCTGCTGGTGTCACTTCACCCTATCCGAGAAAGCATGCTGTGAGGACACTTGCCCAGGTGAAAGTCCATTCGTTCACTTATTTAAATGGACTGGGTCGAGGACAGCTTCTAAGTTCAGTCTCAGCCCCCTACTTGTTTTGCTCACCGCCCCCCCGCCCCCTTCCCTCTCCACACCATTGACGACTCCAAGTCTGATTCCCCTTTAGGGCCGTAGTCCCCAGCACAGCTGTCATATGTGCCTGCTGCAGATGCCCAAGAGACCCACAGAAATGTTTGAAAACTTCCAACCCTAATCGCGCCTCCCCTTGAGTCCTCCCTCTGCGAAGAGAGCCGCTGAAGCGGGGCTGCTTGACCTTTGCTAGGAACTCAGAGCTGCCTGGGGTTTGGAATTGAACTGGAAGCAGAGGCAGAAGCCAGCCCCCATCACCCCATCATCATTTCTCACGAGAAAGAGAAAGCTCAAAGAACAGTGACGGGTTAAGCTCCTTATAAGGAAACGAACCTTCCCGTTCCTGCGCGGAAATTGTTTTTTGCTTCTGTATGTTTCAAGTACACTGTAAAAACTACACTTGATAGGATTCACAAAAACCATTCCCCCAAGGGTGAGGGACAGCTAGGAGCCAAGAGAGATAGGACGGGCGCGGCGGGTATAAGGAAGGAGCGTCAGCGAAGAATTGAAGGGATGAGTCATCAAAAAGAAGCTGGGAAGGAGAGCGGAACAAGTCATCTGAGCTGGGAAGGAGGCGAGCGTTCATTAGGCACAGACCGTGTCAATCACGTCTGCTCCACAAATGACCTGAGAGCCTCCCAGGCTTCTCAGACCGGAAAAAGGGTCTCAGTGGGCGGTCGTAAGGCTTTGAAATCGGAAAAGACAGAGCGCGATCCTCCGTCGGAGGAGTCTGATGCATCGCAAGCAGGTTGCTTGGAAAGATGGCGTTTGCCATCAAGGTCGCATGGCCACTTTAGGGGACTAAGCGAAATACTAGTGAGAATGATAGGAACAGCCAACTAAGGATTCAGATTTTCAGAAGCAGTCTCTAATCCAAATATTTTTTTGCCATTTAAACTCATAAGCACACTTAGGCGTGTCAGAACATAGGTCCTAAAAAACATAAAAACGATATGGGAAGGGGTGGAGTTTCACCGGGGCTCTTCTCTCTCAGGGAGCAGGAAAGTGTGGGAGATCCCAGGGGTCAGGGTGACTGCACAACCAGAAGGCAGCTGGGTGCCTGCCAGAAGGCAAGGTGGGAGGCCGATTCTGCCCGGGACTGCCAATCCCACGAGATCTATGTCAGGGTAAAGTCTAGGCAGCTTGGTCTAACTTCTGGCCTCTCACCTGTTTTGCAAGGTTGCCCTGACACAAAAGGGCTTGGTTGGGTTCCCTGTACATTGCACCAGGTAAGTTCACCTACAGTTAGACTTTAGCTGATCCAGGATAGGATAAGGAATGTTAGTTAACCCCTAAACCCATTTGTTTGTATGTTCTTTTGTTAGTCTTCTTATCTGTTTCCTAGCAGATGTTACTTAAAAAAAATTGGCAACCCAGTTGTAGCTAAACTACAAGATAAAAAGGGATTTGTTAACTTCTTGGCCAGTCCCGTTAGGGGGCCTCCACTCATGCCGCCCTGTATTGTAGGGACCAGGGAAGAGCTGGGACATATAAAAGTAGTGATGTGAGAATGGAAGCGTTCTAATCTAGCTGATTCCTTCCATTTGCACTTCAGCAAGTTTCAGTCTCCCACCCACAATCCATAGTCCAAACTGAGAGCTACCCAGGATTCCCAGCACTCAGAGGAGCCTGCAAAAGCTGTGCCTGAGAAGACGGGGGCACAACAGAAAAGCAGACTTCAAGGATACCTGAGAACGCAGGCGGTGGTAGAGGGATTCACCCCTTCACTAGCTCAGTCTTGTCCTCACTCAGCTCCGGCCATCCCAATTCAAGCGACCCTCTCAATCTACCCTCTACGATTACCCCATTGTGAGGCATCATCAGACCAATTCGGTTTTAGTTTTATCGATCGCTTTGAATCTATTCAGGAATGGGGTTTGAGGGCAAAAGGGGCTACCATCTGTTTTACTCTCTGAGGCCCCCCCCATTCTCCCTCCCCTAACCTTTTAGAAGGGCTGTAGGAAGCCTAAGTATAGCCTCCAGGAACAGATTTCTCTTGGAAGAGTTTGGGCTCGGTCATTCTAGAACAGTATAACTCACACGGGAGGAAACAGAGGTGAGCTCATGGGGGAACCAGACCTTTTTACTGTTCCTCCCTTGTCCGCCCAGAGGCTGACAGCAATGTCTCTTGGTCAGATCTGAAAGAGAGATCTTGTAGCATCTGTTACGGATATTCAAGCCATCGTAAGAAGGTGTGTGTGAGTGGGGGGTGGGTGGAGGAAGGGGGACACAGCAAACATAATCCTGTAGTACTTGGGTAAGCACACATCTCCAGGAGTACTCTGGGGGAAACTGGAGCTTTAATGACAGAGGAAAGGATGGCCATGAGGCCTGCCTGGAGCAGCATTTTCCCTTTCTCCCTCTTCTTTTCTGTTTCCCAGACCCCAGAGTGACTCTACCCTACTGGAAGGAAGCTTGCCTCATCCTAGATGCTGGGCGGCGGTCCAGTGCTCTCAATTTAGGAAGGAGGCTGCTATATTCCATCTCGGACACCAGGTGGCACCAAAGTATAACCGTAACTCCAAAGAAACCGGCAGGAAATGGACCTTGAGAGTCCTTGAACTATTTTCCTCTCCCTCCCCGCTCCCCACGTGGAATTGAAAAATAAGAAGCCTTTCAGATATGGTGGATAACTCTCATTCAATAAAAACGCTTGAATCTTTAATCTTCCAGCTGAAGATTCCAAGGATTTAAATGCAGCCTCAGTCCTCACCCTTCCCGGAGACCTATTTCTCAGCGGCAGATAAGGAAAATGGGACTTTCCTGGAATCATTTCAGATGCCTCCACCCTCCAGAAGAGTTGTTTTTCTTCAAGGTGGTCAGCTGAGGAGTAGCAGACATCAAACCTCGGCGGCTCTGCTCAAATCCTGGGCCCCCTTCTGAAGGGCTGAGTGCTCTGTCATGGGCATGCTAGGAATGACCATGTCTAAACAAGTTGTGATGTGGCCAGCCAGCCTCATGGCCTCTTACAGTCAAACAGGACTGCTTTCAGCCCCTCGGACACGCTCCATAAATCCTCATTCCCAGGCTCCTCCACCTGGAATTCTGTCCACTCTCAGCTGTTTCTATCTGTCAGATCCAAGCCACTTGTTGAGGTGCAGATAGAGCTCCATGAAGCCTTCCTTCATTTCCCCCAGTCTGAAGGGACCTCCACTTTTCTGAATTACCATAACAACTTGTGCCATTTGCCCTATTCTTCTACTTTATGTTATAGTTGTTTGTGAACATGTCTCCCCTACAAAATGATGAGCTCCCCAAGGGCAAGGACCATATCTTATGTATCTTTTTTATACCCTGTACTGATGAACACAGTAGGCACTCAATAAATAATGATAATATCTTACATTTGTATGGTGCTTACAGTTTACAAAGCACATTCACATCCATTTTCCCATTTAATCCTCACAACAACCCTGTGAGGTAGGTGTTATCATCCCTGTTTTACAGATGAGCAAACAGACTCAGAGAAGTTAAAGAACTTGCCCAGGGTCATACAGCTGGGAAGAGGCGGAGATGGGTCTGAATGCAGTTTTTCTGACCCTAAATTCAGTTCTTTCAACTTTCTCTACCTGAGCTGGTGGCTGGAAATTCCTTCCTGGAGACTGAGGTCATGGAACTCATCATGGGACTGGGGAAAAGGGAGGGGAAGATCTAAAGGTCAAACTCCTTTCATCTCTGCTCCATTCGCTCCCCCCTTGTTTCCAAAGAGGATTTCAGAATGCAATCTTACTTTGTTTAAGAATGTCCTGGTGTGAGATGTCCTTGTGGATAAGAAGAAAAAATGTGGGGTGAAGATAGGACAGTAAAGGTGTATTCACAGCCGGTGACTAATGGATCTTTGGAGGCCTGAAGGGAAGTCCCTGGCCTGTCCAATAATTTAATTAACGACTTGGATCAGGACATTGATGGCATGCTGGTCAAATTTGTAAATGATGCTGGTTTCAGGAAGATCCCAAGAGGCCATAATGAATCAGGAAAATGAAATGTAAAGTTTCATAGTCTAGTTCATCAAAACCAGATGCTTCAGTGCAAGGGAGGAGAGATGTGACTCTGTGTGAAAAGGTTTCAGGTGTTTGAGGTGCCTGTAGGCTCATTATTTTTGACATTAGCTGCCTACAATGCTAATGAATTCAGGGCTAGGATGTGGGAGATTACAGTTGTGCTTTCTTCTCTGCTCATTAGACCACAGTGGAGGACTGTCTTTAGCCTTGGACACCACACAAGAACAGGGGCATTAGCAACCTGGAGCATGCACAAAAGACGGAGACCAGGAGTGTGAGGGGATTTTAGAATCATCGTCTATGAACCTGGAGAAGGGATCAAAAAGGGGATGGTGGTGGATCTGGATCAAGTTTTCAAATATTGGAAGCTTCATCATATAGAAGAAGGAGTCATCTTGTTTTGCTCGATAAGAGGGACAAAGGGCATGTGCTCTGGGAAAACATATTTTGACTCAACCTAAGGAAGAACTTTATGATGGTTCAAGATGATCAAATATTATGCAATGGTCGGCTTTGAAAGGACAAGATATTCCCATCACTGGAGGTATTTAAACAGAGAGAGGCAAGATAACTATTGGCAAAGAGGTTGCAGAGGGGATCAAGCATCAGATCATAAGGGTGAGGAATTAGGCAACCATTAAGTCAGCTTCTGACACTGTAATTTGGGGATTCAAGTCAGGGGTGGGGGGGACAGAGGTGAAAATCGTTGTGGCCTTCAAAGTAGGTATCTCCCAACCAGTTACAATCTCTGCTTCCAGCCTGCCCTTCACAGAGACTCCAGTAATATTTTTCTGAATACTTTATCACGAGACTTTCCAGCTCACATATCATAGAATCCCAGTAACTCTAGAGGTCATCCGGCACAGTCCTTTATCAGATGCTTTCTTTGCCTTTGAATCACCCACATGGAGTGATTGTCCAGTCACTGTTTGAATATCTCTGGTGATGGCGAGCTGCCTACCGTTTGGGGTAGTCCATTATAATTTCAGAGACTATTACTAGTCATTAGAAAGTTCTTCCTAAACACAGCGAAATGCTTATATCAGGCTGTTGAGATTAGGAATTTTTTTCTTTTCTGTTTTTGAGGCTGTCGGTAATAAATTTTAAAAGGACATCAAGAGGCTGAAATCATGAGCCAAAACTTTTATTATCATTTTTTTTCATTATAAAAAAGAAAGAAAAAAAGCCTCTTCCTTCTGTTGAACCAAAATCTGCTTTCCTGTAACTTCCACCCATTAGATCTCAGAGCCCTTGGAGTCATACACAGAATAAATCTACAGCTTCCTCTTCACCATGAGCCCAGTAATGATTTGCTGACAGTAGACAAATTTCTCTGGGGATTTGCTAGTCCCCTCACTATTCTCACCACTCTTTCTCTGGCTGTACTTTTGTTGACATGTCCTTTGAAGTGTGATGCCTGCATTGAACGGAGGACCTCAGGTGTGGTCTGACCAGTGCAGAGTAGCACAGGATGATCACCTCCTTTATTCTGGACGTTATACTCTTATTAATACAGCCCAAGGTCACAATCCTTTTTGTAACAACCAAACCGTGCTTTTGACTCGTGGATCATGATGAGTTTTCATTTATTCTAAAACCCTCTAAGCAACATCTCTTACTTCCTACGGTTGTACTGTTACATTTTGGAATTCAAATAGATGACTTCATATTTGTCCCTGTAAACTTTGATTTTGCTATAGTGAGTTCAGCCTCATGACTGGTATATATCATACCAGCCTCTTGACAGCTCTACGAATTCTTATTCTGTCATCTCACATTTTGGCTCTCTCTCCCAGCTATGCGTAATTTTCAAATTTGATCTAGTGACATTAAAACAGAAAGAACCCTTTTGTGTGTGGTCGTTCAACTGGTTAAGAATCGCTTAGAATCCCCACATTTCTTTATATTGTCCCAAGAATATGGTGAGAGAATGTTTTATTGAACTCCAAATACATTGTAGGGGTAGCATTCTCCTCATCTGCCCATCGAGTCACCCTATCAAAGGAAATGAGCTTGAGCGGGGAATATTTGTTTTTCCTGAATCCATGCAGGGGCTGAGTGATCTTCTCTTCCTTTTGTAAGTGCTCACCAATCCTCCTTTTAATCATTTGTTCTCGAATCTTGCCTTTAATCAATACTTAACTCATTGATCTCAGTGACATGGCAGTTTGCATCCCTTTCACCCTCCATGGGGTTTTCAAAGACATCACCTGTTGTCCTGCAACTTGAGCTGCGGGTCATCATAATGCCCTGGGCTGTTATTGACCTAAACTATGAGATGGAGTTGCTCAGAGCAGCTAAAGGCTCTCTGGGACTAGACTGCCTTGAGGAGCCTCTCTCTGGGGCTCACTTTGTCCCTTTGACTCTGAAAATCCTTCACTTTGCAGAAGAGAAGGAACACAAGGGTTGCCGAGGAGGTTTTGATTCCTCTCTGTAAAACCATTAGCAAATGAAAAAGGGCGCCCCATCACTCATCTGGTAACACCCAAATTCCTCAGCTGTTATGAAGACCTCCACAACCTGCCTTTCCAATCTGATTTCCCACCATTTAACTTGAACCCTCTACTTCGGTCAAGTCAGTTCCCTCACTGCTCCTCAAGCACATCTAGACCTTATCTCCATGCTCTGGCTGAGGACTTTCTCCCAATTTGGAATGCCCACTATTCCACCCATCCACCCAGATCTCATCATAGCCTTTCTTGCAATTTCTGTAGCTCCTTTAACCTTTATCATACAATTGAAGTCACAGAGATTATGCATGTCACTCATTTGATCATGGTTCAGTTTTGTCTTCCTGACAGTATGCACACCAAAGGGGGTATGTTTTATCCTTCATGGTATATAAACCAGCACAGGGCCTGGCCTACAGCCCTGATAACCAACCTCACTTCCTACAGAGATTTTCCACAGTGACCAACCTCTGGCCCTTCACACACCACAAGTTCAGATCCCAAGATAGCTGTGTCCAGCTCCTCAAAGGACTAATATAGAAACTAGATAAATCTAGGGATGCAGGCTGGACCTGGTCTAGGCACTAATGATTTTTGCAGTGTGAAATCAAATCTAACTATACCCTCGGCCCTTTAAACAAGAACCTGGGCTTTTTTAGCTGGGCTCAGGGCTGGCGGTCAACAAGGGGGCCAAGAACACTCAAGGCACCCCGGGACAGCACTGACTGTCAATTAGACTGAAACCCTGCCTGCCTTGGATGTCACTCAGACCTTTTGAAGGTGTGAAGACCAACTGTAATCTCTCACTGATGGGTCCCAAATAGGATTGGAGCTGGGTTTGCTATGGCACCTTGAGTTCTTAGAGGAGAAGCAATGTCTAAATCTTCCCAACTAGAAAGCCTCCTAATTTGGAGGTACACCCCCCCCCACCCCCGCAGAAGAGGAGGCCCAATTTGGTAATATCTGACATGGAGCAATGAAAGGATCATGACAACAAAGACTCTGAATTGATCTAAAATGGTCACATAACCCAGCCCTCTCTGCCTTCAGGAAGGTGAGCAGCATTGCTTCCCTTAGTCATTCACTCAATTTGGCAACTATTATTGGGGACTTACTACGTGCCATGATCAGCTCCTATCTACAGCAAAGTTTTGCCTTGTGTCTAACAATCTTTTCCCCCTCTATCTGTCTCAGAAGAAATGGAGAACAGATCACCAGCTCTGTCCTGATTTAGGAGTTACATTTTTGAAGTTACATTTTTGAAGACACTTGTCATACAGTAGGTGCTCTACAATTATTGAATGTTACTTCATCAGCTTCTTCCTTTCTAAATTTAAAAAAAAAAAACCTAGTCCTTTGGCACATTGTTTTTGCTCTTCTCCAGACCCTCTGCAGCTTTTCCACATATGCTGAAAATGTGTTGACCAAGGGCAGACCCATGGCTGTTTTCAAAGGCCTAACAAATACTAGGTAGAGTGGAGAAAGTTGAGGACCATGAGAAAGGTCATATGTTACTGGACTGCATTCTAGATCTGTTTCTAACACTGTGACATTGTGCTTTTCTGAGCCCATTTACCCAATTATAAAATAAGTGGGTTGGACTACATGACTCTGAGGTTACTTCTAATTCTAAAAATTCAGGCTCTGATTACTTCCCAGTGACTCCATATGAAATATTTGTTATTATATGCTAGTATTTGAGTTAGTTTTGGAAAGAAGGAAGGAAGGGAGGGAGGGAGGAAGAGAAAGAAGAGGGAGCAGGGAGGGAAGAGAAAACCAGTTCTACACTACGGACTCAGACTCATTCAACTCGTGACCCACCCTGCCAGCCTCCCCCCAGTTCTTTTTTTCTTCTTTAACTAACCTGGGTCAAGTCAATCATTGCCCATCTCTCTTGTCCCCACGTACCATATTAGTATATTAGTCCTCGATTTTGGTCTTTGTACTACCTTGTGTTTGTCCCCTCTGAACATCATCCTGTTGTGTTGGTTCATCTCCCTCATTTTGTCAGGGTCACTTTGAAGAATTCTATTCCTGGTTTCTGAGGTGTCAGCAACCCCGCCCAACTGTCACACTTGATGAGCAGACTCCTGGTTCAGTCCTTCAAGTCACTGAGAATAATACGATACCATAATGCTAACTCTGTGGAGCCCATTGAATCTGTCCCCCAGGGTTGACAGGGAGCCACTGATCACGATCCTGGAGAGGAATGCTCCCAGAGCCCCAGTGACTTCTCCAATTCTAATTCATAGACCAGGAAACCAGTATCTCTGGGGAGGAGAGGGCCCCTGCTCTGTCAGTCACCCAAGGCCAGGGAGTCCACATATCTGATGCTGCACTGGATTCAGACACGAAAAAGAATTTCAGCATGTTAGAGGGCAGACCTCCTCCCAGCCCCCAGTCCAGGACGAGGGCAGGGTGGTGGCAATGGTGGCAGTGGCAGAGGCAGCGGCGAGTGGTGGCGGCGGCAGCAGAGTGGTGCAGTGAAGAAGGAAGTGTGTTTTTTGACGTTTCATTAGGAGGCGGGAGGTGCTGAGAGGAGGCTTCAGCTGCAGGAACCCAGAGCATTGGGGGGTAGGGGTAGGGGGGTGGGGACTGCAACCTAAGATTGGGGAGGCCTTCGTGCAGGGGGCCGGTAGTGTGCCACCCAGACTTGTATCAGCTTAAAGGCACAGGATGCAGAGGGAGGCGCCCTACCGGGAGGTCTGTTGGGCAAGGCCTGTGCAAGGGAGGCAGGTTGGGAGTGCTAACTGGATTTTTTATTTTTATATCAAGACACTGTGTTTAAAATTTTTACAAAGGACAAACTCCGTGGGTTTCCGTTAGTGTTTTAAGAACTTTTCTTTAAAAAAAAAAGCCAACAACAACAAAAAACACCACCTTTTTGAAAGAGAAATGACAGACACAAAAGAGACTCTGTAAAGAAAACGGGGCGAATTTCTGATAGCATTACCCCAAGGGCAGAGGCAGAACCCAGATTGTACCCGGGGCACCGATAATCACATGGCCTCCACAAAACCTCCTTCACCAAATCTGCAGTCCCTTGCCTGGTCTAGCTAGGCCGATGCTCCTGGCCTCTGAGGGACGCATGTGACCCTGTGGTCTCTGCAGCCCTCCGCAGAGATACAGAGGTGGCTGGCAAGTTGCCCCTTAAGGCCCTCGAACCCCATCCAGTGAGAGCCCCTTCCTCCTTCTCCCCATGGTTTTGCTCGAACCTGTTTCCTTCTTGGGGGCCATGTTCCTTGGTCGGATTGTACAAGCTGGGAGTTCCAGAGCCAGAGAGACCTGGGCCTGGAGCCCTCCCTTCCGGAGCTTCTTTGCACCCATCGGTTGGAGAAGCATTTGTTCCAAATTTTTTTTAAAAAATCAACAAAAACAAGACCCAGAAAAAAGACCAAGTCTGGGGGAGAAAGAGCTACTCTGCTCTTTAAAGCTCCCAAGTCTGGAGTTGGTCGGTGGTGCAGTTCCAAGAGAGGTGGAAGGCGAGCACCAAGGGGGTGTCCAGCTGGTGCTTCAGGCTCCCCAGTAGTGTCTGTGGTCAGGCTCGGGGAGCCGGCTTCAGCTGCTGTTCCACGGGTCCTCAGTTCCCCAAGGACTCATTTGCGTCCCCATTTGAAGCGTTTGTTCAGGTTTACTTCTTTGTGTTGTTGCACATGCGGGTGCATGCCCACATCTGTCTATGTTTGTGCAGGTGGGTCTGCTGTCGGGTGTGGGTGCGTGCGTATACATATATGTCTCTGTGCGTGTGTGTGTGTGTGTGTGTGTGTGTGTGTGTGTGTGTGTGTGTGTGTTCGTGGATCCCGGAGGGACAGAGCCGGGATATAAGCTGTGCTCTGGGCTGCAGCTATACCCGGGTGGTGGAGTGTGAGTGGGGCAGCCCAGTACTGTTGAACCCTGCGGCAAAGGTGTTATAGGGGTGCAATGTCTGCAGCCCCACCAGGGAGTTGGGGATCATAGTGATAGTGTTGGGGGTCATGAGTGGGATGTCATCAGGGGAGCGCCGCAGGGTCAGCGTGTAGTCGGGCAGTGCAGTGAGGCGCAGGGTGTCATGGGGGGGACCCGCCTCACACTCGTGGTGGGTGGGGCCCAGCTGCAGTGCTGCCAGCTCCTCCTCGGGAGCAGCTCCCAATTCAGGAGCCCCGGCTCCCCTCTGAGGGCTGGGCTGCCGCAGGGGCTCCTGACGCCGCTTGTCCTTCCGATAGTAGAGGGCGGCGAAGGCCAGGACATTAAGAAAGAGGAGGGAGGCCCCCACGGCGATGGTGACGCTTAATTCAGTGGAGTAGTCACGAGGGTTCTCCACCAGGAGCGGCCCTGCATCCTGGTCCCCGTTCCAGGACCCTTGGGCGTTCTCGTTGCTGTAGGCGGGGGAGATGGCTGGCCGTTTGGTGCTCCAGGTCTTGCCATTGGGCCTGCGGGTGATGTGGGAGCTGTGGGTGGTATCCGGGGGCGGCACTTTGGTGGTTGTGGACGTGTAGTGGAACATGTCATGCAGGTTGTACAGGTGGGGCACCAGGTGTTTCCAAAAGGCCACCTTAGTGGCACGGTAATGATCGCGGACCCTTGGCTTCAGGCCGATGTGAAGGTAGAGCTGGTCTCGGGGATTGTATTTGGACCAGGCCACTTCCTCAAAGCGGTTGGCCTTGGTATGAATGAACTTGGTGTCCTGGGGGACCGGCTTGTTGGGATCCCTGAAATACCACATGGAAATCTGGGGTCACCACTCTACCTAGATGAGGAAAGGGCCCAGGATTCTTCCTCTCACACCCAGCCCTAAACCCCTTTCCCAGTACAAAATGTCCCACCATTTCCATCTTTTTCAGGGTCCTTTCCTCTGTCCATACCCCTCTTTGTCCCCAGGCCTTGAACTCCTATTGCCCGTGGCATCATGGAGACCATTTCATCCTCTGCGCCCATCCTGTGAGATCAACCTATAGGACGCTTCTTCTTCTCACAAGCTACAGAGCACCCATCAATCTTTTCAGCTGCCCAATTTTTCTGAGAGCCCTTTAAAAGCTCTTTCTGAATGTACTTTATTCCCACTTCACATGGCCTCTGACCATCTAACCTTGAATCCCATAGTTCTGCCAGTAACTCTCACTCCTGCTCAATCCTAATGCTAACTGAGTTCTGAGCCTCAACAAAATTTTTAAGGGAAGGAAATGGCATGAAAGACTAGAAAGGGGAACGTAGGAAGAGGGAAGAAGGGGTTACCAATCAAGATTTGGGGACTGTCTTAGGAAGGGAGATGATGGAAGAGGTTTGGATAGAGGAGCAGAGGGGAGGGCATGCTGCGGTCCCAAAGAAGAACCCCCAATTTCTCCTTACCCGGTCTTGGCAAAGTTGGTCCAGTAGGTCATGACGACAGCACTGAGCATAACGTCATTCTTGGAGAAGTTGCAGGGGAAAAGGTCAGTGGGGCCTACCATAGGGACACCGAAAACGTAGGGTACTTCATCCCCATGAGCTGCGTCTGACCAAGCAGGCTTCATGAGGCTCTGGCAGTGATGGTAGAAGGCGTAGAAGTAGGTAGGCGAGCCATAGCGGGCGTGCAGATCAGCTGTCACCACTGAGGGCTCCACCCACTGGTGGTCAGTGAAGAGCGCCACCAGTGTTTTACGGCGGGTCTCAGGATTGTCACGGTCTGCCCAGTCTGTGTACATGAACTTGATGGTCTCCCGCAGGGTGTCCTTACCCTCAGGATAGCCATACAGATTGTCCACAAAGTTGGAGACTGAGTAGTCAAAGTCAGTGCCAGAGACACCATCCTCAGGGTCCACCACCCCTTCCACAAACTTGAGCCCCTCACCCTGGTTGACACCTAGCATGATGTCATAGTTGAGGAACTCGCCCTGTTCCATGAGAATCTCCGGGTCATCAGGAATGACGTCACCGTCAATCACGGGGCCAAAGGCCACATGGTAGCGGGCAGGCTGGATGTCCTGCTCTACCAGCTCCTTGGCACTCTTTTGCCGAAGACAGTCCACCATGTCGACGGTGTCTAGCACGTTACAGCCTACCTTGTCTGCCAGCAGGCTGGTGTACTTCACTGGTTGGTAGTTCACAGCCCAGCTGGACAGAGCAGAACCACTTTGGATGATGGCTCTCTGGAAAAGCCCTATAGAAAATAAGCAGCACCAGGTCAGATCTGTCGTGTCTCTCACAGCCTAAGCCTCCCTTGCTTGTCCCTGAGGGACAGATCGAACACCTCCTCATTCCTTTGTTACTGAGGCTGCCCTCTGGGTTGAATGGACTGCAAAGGACGAGTAACCCTTTCGGCTGGAATGATGGTTCAGGACCAGAGGAGGGGTTGTTGGGCTCCTTTCCTGACTGGTCCCCTGCCTGCTTCTTGCTTCCTTGTTCTGGGTGATGGTTGGTAACTTGGGGGTTAAGGAAACACCAGGAAGAATTAACCCCTTGGGTCCCAGACATCAGCTTCCTTATGCTCCCTCTCTTTATCTCTCCTTGTCTTCCCCTCTTGCTTCCTGCCCAGCTGGGCCCAGCTCTGTGCCAGCACACCACCAGGGAGCTGGCGCTTCCACCACAAAGGGGTCTTTTTCATGAGAGATGAGAAATGCAGGCAGGAGAGAGCCTCACATTCTGGGAGTTTAGGGAAAGATTCCCGAGGGCAAAGGCCCTATGGTCTGAAAGTCTCCAGGGAACGTGCCCTCCCAGGCTGTAACCTCCACAGACACTTCCCTTTTCCTGAAGCTACTGATGCCTCAGATCCAGATTTCCCCCTAGGTGAGAGGGAACCAGTCCCCCAAACTCAAAAAGTAGATGATTCTTCCCCCCTAGGGAAAAAAGGCATCATTCTCTCTCTGGCCCCAACATTGCCAAGTAAGGGAGAACCTGGCCCTCAGGTGCACAGTTCTGTTCCTCTAAGAGAAAGGGAGTTTACGGGACTTCCCTGGTGGTCCAGTGGTTAAGACTCCATGCTCCCAATGCAGGGGCCACGGGTTCGATCCCTGGTCAGGGAACTAAGATCCTGCATGCCACATAGTGCGGCCAAAAAAAACAAAAACAAAAAAAAACAAAAAAAGAGAGAGAGAGGGAGAGAAAGGGATTTTGCATGGGTGAAAAAGAGGGAGAGAAATACAGATGAGTACTTAAGTGAGCCTCAGTCTTTGAAAGATTATTCTCCATTAATCAGTTACAGAAAAACAGAGAGAATAAATCTTTTTTTTTAAAGATTTTTTAAAAATGTCTTTATTGAATTTGTTACAATATTGCTTCTGTTTTCTGTTTTGGTTTTTTGGCCACGAGGCATGTGGGACCTTAGCTCCTGGACCAGGGATCGAACCCGCACCCCCTACACTGGAAGGCAAAGTCTTAACCTCTGGATCATCAGGGAAGTCCCAAGAGAATAAATCTTTAAAGCAGCCAGGTCTCCAGGGACACAGGCCCCCTATGAGACAGAGAATAGCAGCACACCAAGAAAGGCCTTCTCCTCCCAGGGAAATAGTCCCTAATCAGAGGAGGCACAGTTCCTCTTTGCAAACAGAGGCACCCTCACAACTAGTCACTTCACCCTCCTTGGTGGAAAAAAGGAATTCCTGTTCCCGTACTGTCACCTAGAAACATTCTAAAGGAGGGATGTACTTCCGACATTCCCTACATCCCACCTTAGACTTCCCTCAGAGAGTTCCTGGAGCGATAGAGACAGAATTTCTAGGTCAGAGAAGGTGATTTCTCTCCTTCAGAAAGACAGGCCTTCTTCAGAGAGAGACTGCAAGTCTTCCTGTTAGAATATCACTAACTCATAAGGTTGATTTCAGTAAAAAACTGTGTCCTCTCTTACGGCCTTCCTTATCTTGGAGAAGGACACTTATTTTGGGAATATCTCTTCTTTGTGAGAAGCTCATCTTTGCCTCTCAGAGGTAGAAAGGGCTCTTATAGTCCAGAGGTGAAGAGAACACTTCCTGCTGAGCAAAAAAAAGGCCCTATTTGGCCCCCTTGGAAGGGTCACTGGCAGGGGGACCCACAGCAAGGAGAGAGGTTTCCCTTCGGGCTAAAAATGAAAGTCTCCCTTAGAGGGGGTTGTACAGCTCGGGGGCTGGAGAGGTCTGGTCTGGAGTCTGATAAGAGCTCGCCATCCTTCAGGCAAAGCCCACCCACCCCCCACCCGCCCACCGTCAAGGGCAGTTCCCATCTTGCACAGACTCGTTCTTCAGCGAGAAAGGCAGAGAATGTTTCTTACACCTAAAAACTAATTTCCACTCTAGAACTCTACCCGAAGTCATGTGTCCTTCCCACACGGAAAGATTTCCCCCCGCCCAAAAAGAGCCGTTGTCCTTCAGAGAGAGACATTCTACTCCCACGCTCCTCAATAAGACTCCCACATCAGGAGAACATTCCTTTCTCAAGATGTAAATGGGATTCTCTCCTTCCCTCTCTCACAGTGGGAGAATTACATCTTCCCCTCGAGAAACATTTCCCTTCCACTTCTCCCCAAAGGGACACCGAGCTGGCAGGTGAGGGCTGCTGACTCCCCTGGATGCTCCTGGGACATGGAATTGGATACCCTGGAGCCTGGAGGGACTGGAGCTCAGGGTCGGCGGCCAGCACTTGTCTAGTTCCTGTTTCGTTCCAAGAGCTACTCACCCTCAGAGTGATGCGACAGCGTGAGGAGGCTGACACAGGACGCGCCAATGCCCGAGCCAAAGACCGTGATACGGCGGGGATCGCCACCGAAGAAGGCGATATTCTCGCTCACCCAGCGGAGGGCCTGGATTTGGTCAAGGAGCCCGTAGTTGCCCTTGGCAGCCTGATCGCCAGTGCTCAGGAAACCTGGATTCAACAAAGGGCACGAGGATAGTGAAGGTGGAGGATTTGGATGACGGTGACAGTTGGGGGCATGAGGACGGAGGATGGGCATGCAGCGCAGCTCTTTCCACCCAGCTAGTGTTAACCATTGCTCCTTTCTGCAAGGACCAGCGCCATCACTATAGGAAGGATCGGCTTCCTACCTCCCACCCATTCTCCAGTTTGGAAGGCGAGGTCTCCAAACTGTTCAAAAGGGATGCCTCCAGCTGGGAGACTTAAACTGCAGGAACTGCAAATGACCAGGACCCAGCATCCTCTGCCCTGATGTACCAGCTGGGGCATTACCCTAGCACCTGGCAAGATAGAGTGGAAAGAGCAGGGACCCTGGAGTCAGTTTGGTTTGAGTCCTGGCTCTACCACTTACTGGCCATGTAGCTTTAGGCAAGTTATTGAGAATCTCTGGGCTCTAGTTTCCTCTTCTGTAAAATGGGGATAAAATACTTCAAAGGGTTGTAACAAGGATAAAATGAACATAAGCATCTCGAATATGCTCAGCACATTACACATCTATAGTTACTTCTCTTTCCCCATCCTTCTCTCTCTGGAGGAAGTGAAGATCCCAAGAGGCTACAATTCCTAAGCCCTCCTTGCCCCTCCTGTCCAAGTTCGTCCATTTCCACTTCCTTCCAGGGTCTTGGATGCCCCCCTTCTCTTCATTCTCACGGCAGGTCCTCACTTCCCCCTCCTCCAAGACCTAATGAATCGGAAACTCTGGGGATGGGGCCCAGCAATCCGTGTGTTTAACAAGCTCTCCAGGTAATTCTGATGCCTGCTAAAGTTGGAAAACCACTGGGTTAGACCATCTTTTTCGTCTAGTGGAGAAATGGGGAAGTCAGTGCAGTGCGGTTACCACAGAAACAGGTCTTCCTGCCCACCCACTGGGATTTGCTGCTGAGGAGACATGTCACCATGGAGACTACCTTCCCACCCACCTGCTGGGATTTGCTGCTGTGGAGACTTGTTGCCATGGCAACTACCTTCCCGCCCACCTGCTGGCTATCCCACAGAGATGTCCTATATTCCCCCCCACCCTGCTTCCATTTTAGTCTGATCTTGCTGCTTCATTTTTTCTCTCTTCCCTGATCCTTAGGCTCCTTGGAAGGCTCTATCTTCTCCTGCCCTAGGCTTTTAAAAAGGTTCTTTCCAAGTGGGTAGCTGTGGTGCTCCTACACATTGGAAACCTATACTTGGGTGAGTATTTTTTGACCCCACAGTTAAAAGCTCATTCGTAGCCCCTGGGATCAACTTTGTGGGAGGCCATGTTTGAGGAGGCTCCCTCAGCTCACAGAGAGTTCTCTGACGGTCCTGGTAGTCCACGGGCAGAAGCTGACCTTAAACAGACTCAAGCAGGCACAAGACCCCATCACTACCTTTCTTGAGTCCTGTTGTTTCTAGTTTCTGTAAAAGAGCTCATTTCACCCTCTTCAAGTGTGTTATTAATTTACCTTTGGTGCAATTAAGTATGTGAAGTACTTAGTTATTCCTCCCAGGACCTAGTCACAAGCCCTCTTTAGCCCCAGGTTCCCGATGAGGAAATGAGAAGGAATTAGAGAAAGCCTGAATGAGGATGAACGGAGGAGCTCTTGTTCCTCTAGACAAGAGAACCAGCTTCTCCTTTGCCTGGCTCATTCACAAGCTGAAGTTCCTCCTGCAAGTCTTAAAAAAGTATGCTGACCAAGATCCATCCCGGCTGTCCAAGCCTTGCGACCCTCCAGCAAAAATCACTATGTTTCTCTTAGCCTGCCTGTCCTCTCTCCCTCCTCTCTCCTTCCCCCGTTTTCTCTCTTCCTTTTCTCTTATTTTCGCAATAGCAGACTTGGCTTCAGTCTTTGCCAAGGTATCGTTCAGTGAAATGTGTCAAATATGTCGGTCCTAACCAGCAGTAAGAGCCTGCATTTGGATGCAGTAGATTTCTCCAACATGTACCAATCTCCTGGGTTAGAAACAAAGGTCTGAAAGGGCTGGGTGGAGGATTTGACCATCACTCTCTGCTCCCTCAGATCCCACAAACCTCAGGATAAGAGGCACTGAAGCCTGTGGATGACGTCATGCCAACCATCCTACTACAAGCATCCCGCTTGAAGTGCTCTATCCAACAGGCTCAGGCAGATGATACAGCAAACGTCGCCGACCACAAGCACACAAAAACCTGTCAGTCTGGGAGAGCGGTCACTCGCTACTAGCTCCCCAGTAACTCAGTCACCCACAGAAACCATGTGAGAATGAGGGCTGAAACACCAAACTCCATAAACTGTTAGAGCAAATCTGAGCCAGTCTCCCTGGGCCCAAGTTTATACTGCAGTGCATGGTAAGCTGCTTGACAACAGAAGACGGGGGAATCTGGCACATTGTATCAAAACCAGGTATCTGTGTCACCCAAGTCTTGACATTTACCAGGTTTTCAGTTTGCCTGAAGGGTACCTGAGCAAGAATGTAAGATTAAATTCTGAAACACAGAATAAAACTTGGCAAGCCCGTACTTCCTCAGCCCCAGGGATATCCACATCCTGTATCCTGCTGTGGTCCCTTTCTTTTGTTGGTCTCAAGCCCAGTGGGGGCTTCTCCAATTATAGCTACCCCTCTCCCTTGGATGGGATCCATGGAATAGCCTGTGACATTCTCCAAATACATGAATCACCAAGATGTCTAAAGAAGCACCTTGAAGGAAACCGTCTGTTTGGGCTCAGGGCTCAGAGAAGCTGATGGGAGGGAGGGTGAACGAATGCATATAATTGAGGTCCAAAACTGGCCACCTGTTCTGGGATGTTTTGGGAAACAAAAACAACAAAGCCTCAGCTCTACAGCAAAATCCCCAAGATTCAGGGGCAAACCCGTGTTCTAAATCTGGCGCCAAGAGACAAAAACATCTTGAATGTACCCAGAATCCAATCAGCGGCTTATTGATTACATTTGTGTTCCAGAGCAGGCACTAAAGGGTACACAGGAAGTGGTGGGGAACTTCTGGCCAAATCTCAGTTTATGGCACCTTCTGAGGTTTGGGTAATATTAGTTTGATCATTAACTATTTAAGCCCAAAGAATAAAAATCCTACCCCGAGATGTGCTGTTCTGGTTATCCAAAGGAGAGGAGGTTATAAGGTGGTGGTGGTGGTGGGGTCTTTTAACCTGAATTTCGTGGATTAGTTTCAGTGGGATCCATGAAATAATTTCTGTAAGTGTGTGTGTGTGTGTGCGCGCGCGCGTGCATGCATTTTTTTGCGGAAGAGTCCATAGTTTTCATCAGAATTTCAAAGGGGTCCAAGACTCCCCAAAAGGTTAAGAACTTCTGATATACGAGCTTAAAGATTAGAGCAATTGAAGGGTTGTGAAGTAATCAGCAAACCAGGATATCATAGGGAGCGCTCACCAGCAATAATAGCCTTCCGTGCAGCCCACAGCTCCCAACTGACACTTCAAATCCTGAGACTCTCCTCTGTCTCTTTTCTGCCTCCTTTCTGTGTCACTCTTATCCTCCTTTCTCTTTCCCGCCCTTTCCTTCTCTTCCTTATTTTCTCCTCTCTTTTCCCCCGATGCTCCACTCTCTCTTTTCTTTCGTTCCTACCTGGTCCGATCATGTGGAACTGAAGCATATTCTTAGTATTCTCCGTGCTTTCCATTGATCCTTAGAGACTGGAGCTTTGTGTTGATAATTTTTAAAAGCAACTGAGTTGAATATTTCCTGTCACTCTCATTTAGAAAATAAAGTAACACAGTTACTTCTGGCCTTCAACTACCATGCACGTGTGCCTGTGTATCTGTGTGTGATTACGTTTGTATATGCATTACTATTCAGGAACTATGCAGCCCAGGTATGTGGGTTTGCAGCCACCTTCATGGTACCATTTTTACTATGAGAGACTCAGATCCCCTTTCTCAACAGGACAGAACAGCTTACAGAACAGAGCCTTGCCATGATGTCTGTGGCAAGTCAGAGAGACAGGGGAGCAGTGCATACGTCACACCCAGCATCCAGATGCCACTGAAGGGAACGCAGGCTCCACTTTTTTCAGGGAATATCATTTCTCTCGTCTGAACCCCCAAAAGGTGTCTTGCTGTCCCACATAGCATTAAGGGGAAGTCAAGAGAAGATTGCCTTTCCGTGTACGTAGATGCACCCAGAAATGAAACGCAACTCTGGGGCTTCTGGGATGCCAACTGGCAAAGCCAAATACTCAAAAGCAAATTAAAATAGGGTCCTGTCAGCCAACAAGCCCTGGAGTAAGCCGTGCCTAATTGCTCGTTCAGCACCCAGGCCTGCAGACCTGAGAAACAGCCCAGACACCCACTGGGACTCAGGACACCAGCCCTCCGGGCAGGAAGTTGGCTTCTTTGTGCCACTCCAGGGCTATGGGGCCGCGTGTGCCCTCGGAGGCCTGGGTGAGCATCCGAAAGGGAGCAAGGCCGTGTGTGCTTGGTCGCCCTCTCTGAGGCACTTGCTTACCTCAAGACCTTGGCCACAGTTAGGCATTAACAGTCACCAAGGAAGGCAGAGGGTAGAGGGGCAACCTAAATCACCAAAATAAGCATGTGGGTGACAGAGTATGTGTGGGGAAGGGGATATGGGTGTGTATCAGGAGGTATTTGGGAAGTAAGTGCGTGTATGTGGGAGGGAGATGGTGTAATGGGTGGGAGTGTATGGGGATGTATGTGTGGAGAGAGTAGAAGAAATGTGCAGTGTATGTATGTGGGATATGTAAGTGTGGGGTGTGCATGAGTGGGTATGCAGGAATGGATAAGGATGACCAGGTGTGGGGATGTGGATGCGTGTATATTTGTGGGGTAGGAATATGTAATATGTATGTATTGGACATATATATGCCAGATGTGTATAGGAAGAGTGTGTGTGTGTGTGTTTGTGTGTGTGTGTGTGTGTGTGTATGTGATATGGGTACGTGTATCGAGGCCTGTGGGTGTGTGTATAAGGGGGGATGTGTAAGCGTAGTGCATGGGATGTGTATGTAGATGTGGAAGCAGGGATATGAGGGGTACATGCGTAGTATCTGTGTACTGTGGGCTGGGGAGGTGTGGACGTGCAGGTATGGCTCCCGCATGTGTAGGGAGGGGAACGCTGGTTCGTGTATGTGTAGGGAAGGTGAGGGACATACGTGTGTGTGTGGCTGTTGCAGGAGAGGTGGAAGTGGAGTGTATAGGGGAACGTGGATCTGTCCGTGTATGTGTGGAAGGAATATTTGTGTACATTTAAGGTATATATATGTGGGGTTTGTGCACGGATGTGGACGTGCAGGGTGTGGGTCTTTGTGTAGAGTGTATTATGGGGGTAGAGGAAAGTGTGAGCGTGGGCGCACATGTAGTGTCTGTGGGCACAGATGTGGCTACAGCGATGCGGAGGGAGAGATACATGGGAACGTGTGTGTGTGTGTGTACACGTGCATGGAAGGTGAGAGAAATCTGTGTAGATGTGCGGTGTGGATGTGGAGTGTAGAGAGGCATCTGGGTACGTGGATATGTGCATCAGGGAGACTATACGTGTGCAGTGTGTATGGAGTGGTGGGGGAATGTGCATAATATGTGAGGGGTTCTGTAGATGTACATGTAGGGGTCTGTATGTGTATGGGTGTGTATGTGTGCTTGGGGGGGTGAGCGAGAAATAGACGCATGCGGGTGGATGTGGGCAGCATGGACGGTGGACATGTGAGGGTACATGGGTGTGTGGATATGTGATTGGCTAGAAGGAGTATCTGTGCACGTGTGGGGTGTTTAGGGATGTGGGGTGGGTGGGTAGGGATGAGGATAGGACACCAGAAAATGAATCGACTCTACAAAACTCAGCCAGGCAAAAGTCTGGAACCAGAGACCTGGCTGGAGACCTAAGAGAAGGTGTGAAGTTTGAATTGAATTTCCAGTGGCATCTCAACATTCCAGGAACGGGCGTAGGGATGCCGTGGGGAAGCCCTGGGCAGTTGGGTAGGGGCTATGGGATAACAACATTGTGGCCATGGTCGTTAGCACCAGCTAGAGAACCAAGGCGGCCTGTTCTCAGCTCCTCAGCTTTCTTTCCTCCCTTCTTGAGAACCCAGGCTTCCTTCTAGGCACCCAGCAGGGGACCATACCTAGCACTCCAACCCGATAGTTGAGGGTGATGACGATGACGTTGCCATAACTGGCCAGGACGCTGCCGTCAATCATGTTGCCTGTCCCTTCCATGTAAGAGCCTCCATGGATGTAGACCATGACAGGCTTAGCGCCACTGTCCCGGATGTCTGCAAGGAGAAGGGGTGAGACACAGGCTGGGTAGGCTGCCCTTCCTCCCCCACCCCCGCCAGCCCTGGGTGGGGGGGTGTGGGCAGCAAAGCTATCCCAGGTGCCAGGACACCACCGCCATCTCTGAGGGCAGGACTCATGGGGCTGTTCAGCCCGAAGCTTGAGCATCAGCCAGAGAAAGTTGGACGTCGGTGATGTTTTTAAAGACTCTGGTTTCAAGTGCCTCCCAGTAGAAGGCAGCCAGGCGTTCCTGATACAGCTAGGTCTACAGAGGCCGTGGCTGGGCCCTGGGGGACAGGGGGAAGGAGGAAGAGAAAGGGCAGGTCCCTTAGCTGGATCTGTGAGTCCCTGCCCTGGGCACCCAGGAGTCCTGGGACCTGACATGGCTTTAGAGAGCAGGGGCTGGGGAGCCCTGAAACCCCAAGGACTAGACCAGTTACATGGAAATATGGCCATTGGCAGCAGCTGGCCCCCCAGTGCAGACAGAGACAAGAGGGGCGGGACTAGGGGGTGGCACAGGAAGAGAACAAGGGAGAATGTGGGGACAGGGGAGTGAATGGCAGAGATGGGGTGTGTGTGTCGGGGTGGGGGAGAACGTTAATGACATGGTTTCTCAGCCATGTGCTCGTTTACCCCATTCTCCCCGGGCATCAGGCAGACTTAACTGGAAACACTGGGGATGGGGAAGAGGTGGGGGCAGAACTAAGGATGAGAGAGCCTGCCCCCAGGTAGCTTTAAGATGAAGATGGAGCCTCCGCAGAGGCCACTCAACGAGAGACCTTTAAGCGGCTGCTCCCAAGCCCCGAGCAGTGCGGCGACAGGGCTGGGCGGCCACGAGAAGGCTCCCAGCCTGATCACCTCGACCTGAAGCCTCTCGGCCTGTGAGCTGGACCACACTCTGCCACATCGGCACAGCCCTACCAGCCACCAGTGGGCCCCCCTGAGCTGTGTGGCCCCCAGGCCAGGTCTGGGGCGTGGAGGTAGAAGGGAATGCTCTCTGCTGCCGAGCAAACACAACCTGTTTTCCTGAGGAGGAAGGAAGACTGGTTCAACCGTCACCCAAGGATCTTATGCCATCCACTGACTGGGCTGTGGCATCCTGGCCTCAGCCCGGTGCTTTGGCCCAGTCCTTGTGGCCCTGTCCTGAACCTAATGCAGCCCCTGGCCCTGAGGCCATCTCTCTCTTTCTGGGCGAAGGCCAAGGAGTTCTAGGTGGCGCTGTTCTCCAGCCCCTGTGGTTGTCACTGCCTCACTCCTCAGTTCAGCATCCTGCTGGGCCCCTCTCCCAGGAGCCAGCCTCCCCGCAGAGACACAGGGGCTCCTCGCCATTCCGTTTCCTCTGTGCCTCTCCTCGCCCCTGCCCCCCTCAGTCCTGCTTTCTCTCCACTCTCACTGCTGCTCAGGAGGGGCAGGTGCCCGTGAACCACAGACGATGCGGGAGGAAGCTGTCTCTGGGCAGTGGGGACCCAGGCGAGGAGGATGCCCTCCCCATGGCTCTGCTCGTGGTCCCCTGCTCCTGCCAGCCGAGTCCATCACCCTGGAACTCCCAGTGGCCGACCAGGCCAAAGATGGATGAACAGCCCAACGGCCTTGTACAGGAACAGAAACACACCAACGGACGGACAGACAGACAGACGGGGCTTCTCCCCATCGAGAGGGGGAGGGGCTCTGTGCCATGCACCAGCCGCCGCACCCTGCAGCCCCCAAATACCTTCATCTTCATCCCCGTCATTATCCGCTAAGTCCTCGCCCTGTTTCTTAGCGCCGGATCCTGGGGACCAGACACGGGGAGACACAACAGCACAGAACAGAGAACAAAACAGAGAGAGAATTCAAAAACAGCATGACTGCAGTGTGGCCCAGCAAGCCAGCTCTGGGCCTGGGCCCAGGACAGGCAGGAGGGATGGCAAGAACTGAGGGAATGGGTGGGCTGAGGCCCAGACCTTCATCAGGATGATAGTGTTGCAGGCCCCTGCTGTGCTGGCCTCCCCTGCGCCTCCCTGTCCCCAGCAGCCTGTCTCAACAAACCACCTTCCCAGTTAGGGAGGAGGTAGCAGCAGGTGGGCCAGGGCACAGAGCCAGAGACCCACTCAGGGGAAGGACTTCTCCCAGGTGGAAGGGGCTGCACGTGTGTACACAGGCAGGCTGAGCTGGAGAGCAGGGGCAGGCACCAAAGGTGAGAGGTGGCATCGCCAGCACGTGTAGATACGGATATGAGCTGTTAGGGCAGAGCCGGGGACCCCAGCCCTGAGCTATTCGGGCCCAGGGGGCAGGCTCAAGCTGGGCCTCAGCTGACCCTGATTCCCACAGGAGAAAATGGGAGATGAAGCTTTCCCTCCGGTCTTCCTCACTGGGGCCTGCTCTGGGTAATGGCAAATGGGGTTCCTGCCCACAGGAACCAGGCCTGAGAGCAGCAAGCATTGCTCTGAGATCGAAAGAGAGCCAGAGAGGGAGGGAGGGAGAGAAGGAAGGGGAAAAGGAGAAAAGGGACATGAGAGAGAGAGAAAGAGAGAGAGGGGGAGAGAGAGAGAGAATAAAACAGAGATAGGAATAATGGTAGCAGCTCCTACCATGTACCGAATGGTTACCATGTGCCAGACACTCTACTTCTGCCATACTGTTTGATCCTTACACCCCAATGAGGGAGGGACTATCTTTATTCCTGTTTCACTGATGGGGAAACTGAGGTTCAGAGAGGCAAAGTGACTTGCTTAAGATTGCACAGCTAGGAAGTGCTAGAGGTGAGATCCAAACCCAGGTCTGCTTGATTCCAAAGCCCATGGTCTTTCCACTGCACCATGCCACCTTTCTGGGACCGGGGAAAGGGAAGGGAAAAAATAAGTCAGGAAAGAGGTGGAGCATGGGGGGGCGGGTGGAGGGGAGGGGAGGGAAGGAGAGAAAAGAAGAGACCCGAGGAGAGAAGAGAGACGTTTAGGGCCTGGGTGAGCTAGCCCCAATTCTCCTTCTCATTCTAAGGAGATGAGAAGTTCATCTTGAGAATGGCTTTGAGAAACAGGACCCACCGCCTGGGTGCTAGTCAGTGTGTGGAAACGGAGGTCATTCTGCTGGCACCCCAGGGCTTATCCTCTTGTCTAAGACGTCAGATACTCTCGGCCTGGAGGCAGAAAATAGCCCTCTTTCTCAGCTGGTCTGGGTTCCCTTACAGCTATTAATCAAAACAGGAGCCGCCCTCCAATTACAAAATGGCTTTTCAACCAGGGCAAGAGCCCAGCCTGAGGGGCAGAAACTGCCTCCGGCTTCCCGAACCTCCCATGGCGCCTACCGTCTTAACACCTGACAACGACGGTGCTGCCCTCAGAAACCCTGTGGGACCTGGGGCGTCATCACCCACACAGCAGACAGCCCCCCGAATGGCAAGGAATCACCCATCCCTAAACATGAATTCCCTCCAACTTGATGCGGCTGGAAGTTGGGGGACAGGGCCTATCTTCCCCAGGAAATCCTTCGCTTCCCCTGGACCCCGACTTAGAAGATGCTGCGTCCGTCCCGTTTGCCCCCCTCTGAGAATGCCCCTGGGTTGCTGCCTTGTCCCAGCCTCCTCCATACAGATGCCTTTACTTCCTCAGCTTAGCACTCGCTGAGCAACTCCTTGCTGCCACGCCTGTCCCCCACCCCCGGGCCAGCTCAACCACCGTCCCCCAGCCCAACACTGTGCTGCTGCAGGAGCCCAACCGGGGCATCCCTGCCTGCCCTGCACACATCACAACCCTAACCACCTCTGGGGACGGGTCTCCCCCGAGAGGCAGACTTTTAAAGTCTGTTCCAAATGGCCAACAGGCCCTGGATAGGGAACTCATTTGAGCAGCTAAATGACCAGATGCCCTCTCCCACGCTGTCTGGAACCCACTTCCCAGCTCGGCCTGTGGGGCTTAGCTAAACCAGCTGAGTTTCAATGCTAGGCTAGGAGTTTCCTCAGAGTAGCGATCAGGTCTTCAGTTATTTCTAAATCTTTCCTCCACCTCGTATCCCTCCACATCCCAACAGCACCTAGCATGTGGCCTTGCCCAGAGTCAACAATCACGATTGGTGTTTGAACTTGACTGGAGTGCCCAGTTGGCTCTCTAGCCAAACTCTTAGGACTGGACTGGACTGGACTGCCCTAGGCTCTTACTGATGCCCTGGGTGATCATTGCTCCTAGGAAATGGTTAATGTCATCGCCTCCCCCTCCGCCACCCTGCACCCAAGTAAGCAAGTAAGTAGTAGGAGCAGGTTTAAGAGACCCTCTTCCTGAAATCTTTTATACGTTAATGGAATGTTAAGACCAGAATAGTCCCCTACCACCTTCAGATGCAGAAACAGAGGTTCTCAAAGGAAAAGACTTGTCTAAGGTTTCACTGTGACTTAGCAGCAGAGCTGGGACTCGGTCAGGCTTGTGGCTCCCAGACCCATACTCTTTCTGCGGCACCGCAATGCGTCTTCATTCGTGCAAAAACATGTTTACTGATTGCCTTCTGAGTGTGAGGTCCTGGGCTGGGTGTGGGGAGGTGGTGTAACGCTTATCCCCAGGGCAACAGACCTCACTCAAAGCTTCAGTGAGCATCAAAAGCGCAACAGGCAGGGGCTTCCCTGGTGGCGCAGTGGTTGAGAGTCCGCCTGCCGATGCAGGGGACGCGGGTTCGCGCCCCGGTCCGGGAGGATCCCACATGCCGCGGAGCGGCCGGGCCCGTGAGCCACGGCCGCCGAGCCTGCGCGTCCGGAGCCTGTGCTCCGCA
>NC_041234.1:48709284-48754920 GCF_002837175.3 Physeter macrocephalus | reverse complement strand
GCCTGTGCCCCGCAACGGGAGAGGCCGCAAGAGAGGGAGGCCCGCGTACCGCAAAAAAAAAAAAAAAAAAGCACAACAGGCAGATCGCCCGGCAGAGATTCTTACTTAGTAGGGGCCACTCAGCCCCAGGAATCCTGACGACCCCACTTGGGGGAACCCCGCCCTATGATTTCAAAGGAAAACAAACTCCGAGCTTGTCAAAGGGTTGTAGGGACCAGGCTGTGCTTTTCCACTTGTTCCTTAGTCTTACTGTTTCCAATTCGGTGCAACCCATCCACATTTCACCATTGGTTTCAGAGTAGGGGAGGTGGGAATGACCAGATGGGAGTTGCCTCACATGCTACAGTGGAAAGAACACGGCCCTGAGGGTCCAGAGACCCGGGTTTTGGTCCAGGCCCTGCCACAGACCAGCGACGGAGCCTTGAGCAGCAGCAAGTCACTCCCCTGGGCCTGTTTCCTCATCTGTAAAATTGGGGTACCAATTCCTGCCTCATAAGCTCCCACAGAATTGTGGGGGGGATTTTCTGATGTAAGTATGCAAGTGCTTTGCAGAAAACATAAAGTGGTATTTGAACAGGAAGAATTATTACATGGGTGGAGGGCGACAAATTCCTCCCGGAAAGAGGGTCAATTTGCAATTTGGGATCTCATGCCTCCTTCAGAGTGCACAGTTCCTGGAGACCCCCAAGGTCTGCCACCAGGCTAGCCCGGGTCACTCACCTAGGCCCTGGCCAGAGGTCGTGGGCGGGGGGCGGGGGGGCAGGGTTGCTACACCTGGCTACAGTTTGGTCTAAGCTCCACCGCTGGAGAGTTGACTCTCAACTTTCAACCCGGGAAAGAGCACGGAAGGATGAGCTGGTGGCTCCCTCACCAGGCAAAGGTCAGAGCCTCTGGCTCCATCTTGGCGGCTTAGAGTTTCTCCTGAGGTGTCCCAGAGGGAACCACTGGCTCTGTCTTTGGCACACACTTTAGGGTGGACTTTGGGGCTGGGAAGGTTGGAAGAAATGGGGTTGCTGTTTCTCCTCTGAACCTGCCTTAGGCCACCAGAGCCTCCCTGAAGAGCAGCCGGGGCCCTCGGACAAGATGGAGCTTATGCTTGCTCACCGACCGCCCCCTGAGCCTGGGCTACTTGAAGGAAGGCTGGGTCCTCGGGGGCAAGGGCAGGTGGGCAGGCAGCCCTCCCTCTCTCTCTCTCTCCCTCCCCGCCGGCTCGCTACCTACCTCCTTTCCTACAAATTTTCTTGTTGGGCTTTCGGGCGCATTCCTTGGAAATCCGCTTTACTGTAAAATGAATAAAAAACTAAAAAATAACAGGAGGCCTCTGCCCAGGGGCATGCACCCGCACCCCCCCAGGCCCCAAGAGCTGCTCTGCAGGCGGCACGTGGCAGAGAGCCTGTCCCACCATCTCCTTGCTTCTGTCACTTACCTTAGTGTGACCCCCGCGGGAGGAGGCATCAGCTAGTGAAAGAGGAGGCACCTAAGCACTGCCCACCAGCCTTGCCCCCTGCCCCCAACACACACCCAGCTCCCTTGGCCACACACACCTACCACCTCTCCGAGCAGGTGGAATGGCAACAGGGGGGCCCGGTGGCGCCAGCATCCTCCCGCGGGCAGCTGCCAGCAGTGACCCATACTCCCCCAGGGAACCCCCATCCAGCACCTGGCCCTAGACCTGTCAAAGCTCTCAGGCCTGGCCAGGCCCCTCCTGGTAACAGTGTCACTCACACATGGGAGCTCAGACAATGCTGGGAGAGGAAAGAACAGGGAGGAGGAAGGGGGAGGCCAAGCAGAGTGATGGTTAGAAGCATTTTCACAGACAGACAGATGCATGCAGCAGGGCACACCACCACATGCCAGCCACAAACACAGCGGGGCAGGTGGGAGGCAAGGAGGGCACAGTGCCTGGCCGCACTCACCATCCTCCGTGGGCACATAGACGTTCAGGTAGAGGCAGTCTTCGTTGGGCTCCTGAATGTAAGTAGCGACGATATCCAAGTTGGCCGTGAACCAGACAGGAAGCATGACTTCGGGCACAGCTGTGTGGATGTTCTGGGGGCACACTGGGGGAAAGTGTGTGGCGTTCCGGATGCCCGACCAGGATGGGGGTGGTTCAGGGGGCAGGAAACGTTTCTCGCCGATGGGGGGCGCTGCGTAGGGCACCCCAAGGTATTGGTCCACAGGCCCCAGGATCTCACTGGGCAATGGTACCCGGGCACCCCTTAGCTTCCCAAAGTGAGTATTGACTGTGGGTGCTGGGGCCTGAGTACTGGCCCTCAGCACCAAGCTCAGGAACCACAGGGTGAGGCACAGGCTCCGGCCAACTGTGGGCTTGGGGCTCAGGGACAGCGAGGGCAGGCCAAGCCGCAGCCACATGTTCCGGGCCGGGGGACTGGCAGGAAAGGCAGACTCCGGGGTCACAGCATCAGCCCAATAGGCAGCCCCTTCATGGCCACACTGACTTGAACCTCAAAACTGAGCTCTCGAGGGACACCTACAGGTGCCCGGCAACGTAGAGAGCAGGTCTTCTGAGCACCACAGCTTCAGAAAGGGGACTCCCTCAGGGCCAGACAGGCCTGTGGAAAGAGGGAAGTATGCGTCATCCAAGATGGTCGCGGAGGGCTATGGAGTGGGTCTTTGGGGCCCTGCTGTGCTTGGGCTACTCTCCTACAGTTAGGAGAGGTTTCCCATGCCTGGGGTTCCAGGGACCCTCAGACGATCTCCACTGCCAGTCAGAACCATTCACTGTGTCCGGGCCATGGTTGGAAAAGACAAGGGGGTCGACAGATTGACAGTTGTTGCCACTGCAAGTTGCCAGTCCCCGACTTCAACTCCTCAGCCAATGGAGCTCGTCGAGGTCAGCTGGAGCCAGAGTAGCATGTGGCAGCAGGCGATGGGAGAACAGGAAATGGAGCTCAGGCTCCTGGGCACACTGCGTGGACACTGAGCTCCTAGCCCCCCAAGACCCATGACCCCACACAGGGACCTCAACGTCAGGAGACGGTAGGATTGTGAACCTTCCTCCGGGACTAAGGCAGAAGAAGGGAACATAGCAGATAGGCAAAGGGGCCCCCAGAGAGACCCCGTCTCCCTCTGGCAGGGCAGGGGGCAAGACAGCCATTCACCAGAGTCCCCAGACCCTCCTGTACATTTCTCAAAGCCCTCACTGCTCCCACATCCTTAAGCCTTGGTCCTTTCTGTCAGCTATCTCTAATTCACATGGGGTGCCAGAGACTGAGGCAGAAAGCATTCTGCCTAGCACCCTAGGCATTGTTGATGCTCAGCCAGTGTAAAATAAACAGCAGAGTGCGGGGGACACACAGTCAGAGACTCATAGAAATAAACTCACAAACACTCAAAGAGGGAGTGAGAGAGCAAGCCGGGACCACAGACACCATGATGTTCACTCACAGAGACATACATTCCAAACCCACAGAGATCGCCTCATATAGTCTCACATTCTGAGACAGAGAGCTTCACAGAGCCAGAGACTCACAGAGAGATACATTCAGAGACACACGCAGAGACTTACTGAAACATAATCACACACACATCGCATAGGTAAATATCCAGAGACACATGCAGCATAATGGTGACACATAGGTGGAGACAGAAACAGAAACAGCAACACACTCGAGGCACACAGGCCTTCTGACAAAACAGTTGTACAGTCAACACATATACACAGGCACACACAGACACTTCCGCATGGACACACACACACACACACAATTTAGTTTCCCCCTATTTCTCCCGCCTTCCAAGATTGTGGGCCTGCTCCTTTAAGAACTGGCTGAAGGGGTGGGGGGAGGGAGATTGGGAACGCCCGGCAATGGGCCACCGAGAGAGGGGAATGAGAATGTGTGTGTGTCGTGTGTGTATGTGTGTGTGTGTGTGTGTGTGTGTGTGTGTGTGAGAGAGAGAGAGAGAGAGAGAGAGAGAGAGAGGGAGAGGGAGGGAAAGAGGAAAAGGAGGAGGAGGAGGGAGGGCAGGCAAAGCGACTAAAGGGGTGGGGGCTCAGAGGAAAAGGGGAGCAAAGTATGGGTGGTTAGATCCCAGACGCTGCCCAGAATGCACCCGGGTGGAGGGGAGGAGGGGACGGGAAGGAAGGGGTAGGAGTAGGGAGGTGGGGCAGGAGGGAGTGTGTGTGTGTGTGTGTGTGTGTGTGTGTGTGTGTGTGTGTATGGGGGGGATAGTCCGCAGCTGAGTTCACACAATCCCCCCATTCACCGTCTCCATGGCAACTCCGGGGCACAGACCGCTCATTCACACGGCTTCCCCGCCAGCAACCCCCCCCCACACACACACCATTAACCCCCTCGGTGCCGCCCCTCCCCGCAAATTCCATTAACCCTTTCGGGATGCCTCCCTCTCCAGTAACCCTTCAGCACCAAATGCCATTCTCCTTTGAGTCAATTTCCTGCAGCCCCTCCCCCCGTGAACACCTAGACAAATCGACCGACCCCCAAACGCCCTCTGTACCCTAGGACCCACTGTGAGTCTTCAAGGCCAAGATCTCCATCCTGGTCCAACTTGCAATTTGGGAGAAGACAAGGGGAGGCGGCAATGCCGGGGATTAGAATGGCATCTGGGGGTACTTTCTGGGCTGGAGCAGTATTGGGCTAGGGGCATTGTGCAGGAATGGACTGGTGTCAAGAACTGCAGTATTGGGGGCTATGCGGGTTCCAAATGGTATTGGGGGACGAAGCTGCATTGGAATGGGGGAGGATAGGATAAAGGCCTCCATTGGGGGGGGCTGCAGAGAGTGGGGGAGGGAGCCTGGCTGTGAGATGCTATGATGGAAGAGAGATGGGGCTGCACTGCGGGGGAGGGGGGACTGGCAATCTACTATACAGGAATGGGGCTGGGGGCCTTCAGGAGGGGTATTTTGATGAGCATGCGGGCCGGGCTGTGGAAATAGAGGGACCACGGACGGGAGGATGATAAGGGTGCGGGGTTCAGGGAGGAGGTGGAGGAGAAAAGCGGGGGAGGATTGGGGGGTCAGGGGTGCTGATGGAGAACGTGGGGTTGAGATGGATGGGGAGCAGTGGCTGGGAAGTGGAGCACCCCAGGATTGGGGGTGGGGATGGGATCGGGGCAAGGTATGGGCAGCTAGAGGATGAGAGACCGGGGCAGGCGGCCTCACCTGTTCCCCGGGCTGTTGCGAGCGACTGAACCGGGCCACGGACCACCCATATCGCCTCCAGGCCAAGGGCTCCGCACCCGAATCCCCGAGATCTGCTCTCCGGCAGCCTGGCTGCTGTGCCCGCGCACCGAGGGGGCGCGCTGCGCGTGCCCGGACACGGGGGGGCGCGGTCCCTGCCATTAACTCCTTTTGTGCCAGAGATGGCTCAAGTCCTGGGGCATGGCCCAATTCCTCTCAGGCTCAAGCACGCTCTCCTCAAGCTCTCTCCCCACCCTCTCTCTCTCACACCCCTCAAGTCACAGTCAGGTGATCTTCCGGGGCAGCTAGTCCAAACTTTACCTGCAAAGCTTGAGACCTTGCAACAAAGGGAGAAACTGAGGCACTGCCTGCAGGAGTCCCCAGTCGCACTCCACCAAGACCCACCTCCACCTCACTTGGCATCCCTCACCTCTCCTCAGCACCAGCACCACTCAAGCAGCAACCAGGAGGTGTGTGTGGGGGGGAGGGGCACTTTGCCCCCATCCTGTCACTTTCCCAAAGGTCAATGCTGTTCCTTTCTGCTGGGGCATGTCAGACTCCGGCTGTCAGCGTGCCAGTTGTTGGACCACTTCAGTCTCTCCCCTCCAGATCTGGCTGTCTTTGTGTCTTGTGTTTCTGTGTGTAGTGCACCTGTCCAGTTTCAGTAGCCCCCCCACCCCAAGCCCCTCTGAATGTCCCTTATCCCAGCCAAGCCTCTACCCCTATAGCTCCTCAGATTGTTTCTGTCAGGATAGGACAGGGCAGAAGAAAGCTTCAATCACGTTCAACTTTATCCTGTTGGGGAGTTCCACTCCTTGTGTACACAACTCTTAAACTTGGTAAGTCCCATCTGAGCAAGGGCTTCGTGGACCTCAAAGAGGGAATTTTTTTTTTTTTTTTGTAACTTGGGTATTGACTGGTACTCCTGGTTTTACCAGCACACTTGACACTTCCCAGTAATAGAGTGCAACTGTGGCCTGGACGGTATCCTGAAGTTGTCAAATCATCTGGTACCACCCACCCACGAGGCTGGGGCTGGCCCTCTTCCAGCTCCAGCCTGGGCATACCAGAAGACTCCATGGTAGTAAACCAGATGGCTCTCCTGGATAGCCTGAGATCTAGGGCCCCAAACCTGAAGGCAAGGGGGCCGAGAATGGCCCCGCCACAGTTCCAAACGTGACCCTGGAGCAACAGTTTTGAGTTTTCTCTACTGTAAAATGGGAGTGAGCAGGTCACCCTGGGTAACTGCCAAGGTGGGTCGTGTGAAAACAAGCAGTTCCAGCAACAGAGCAGAGAGAGAAAAGGGGGCTTCCTTTTGCTGGTTTCTCTTCCTCCTAGAACCATACTGTCCTTCCACCACCTATGTGGTGGCGACACTTGCCAATGGAGGGCAATGTTTCATCCCAGAAATATGACTCTGGGAAGTTATCTATCTAGGATATCACTTTGAACATTATGGGGACCACAGAAGGTGGCAAAAAGGGTAAGCAGTGTCTGTCACCCCCCACCCCAAGCTTGTTCAAAACCCAGCATGTGGGATGGGTGGAAGGAGAATCAGGTTCCAGTGACTTTTCCTCTGGCCCAGCAGCCCCTCCCCAATCCCAGCGGCGTATCCTCCCATGGAGACAAACTATACAGAAGCCGCACCATCTAGCTGAGAAGGTGAACTGCCCTTACTGAAAGACTAAGGCCCCAACCCTTAACACCTTGCCAGGCTGGAGAAAAGAGAGGGTAGTAAGGCAATTAGAATTCAGAAATTTAGGAGGTGGAAGGTAAACAGGGGAGATGATCTGAACAGAATGAAGGTGCTGACTTGCTGGCCCAGTTGGCACCCTTCCGAGAGCCCGCCCTTCCCGGACATGCAGACTCACACACTCCCTTTGCAAAGAAGCTCTGTGTATTGGGTGCAACAGCTCTGGGGTCTCTATATAAATAATATACAAAACCCAACAGCTCAATGCCTCACATTAACAAAAATACTAAAAACTCATTAAAAATGGAGCCTGAGGGAAGAGCCCCAACCACTACTGGTGCTAGCCCAGGAAGGGGACTGGGAATTAAGAGGAAAGGGTGGGGCCCCATCCAGTGCACAAGCAGTTCCTCCAGGTGGCTCAGTAGCGTCCAAATATGTTGGTACTGGGCTGTGGCTGGGTATCTGTGAAAAAGCAGAGATTATCAGGGGTGGGAGGCCGAGCCGGGTGGCAGTCTGCATTGAGGAGAGCCATTCAGGCACCGAGGGAAGGGACAGAAGGCAACGCTTCCCTTCACAACCGGGGCCCGAAGCAATCACCTCAGCTACTTTGGCCTCCCCCGCCCCGCCGGCCCCCCAGTTATTCCGTGGGGCTCTCCTTGGGAAGAAAGGCAGGCTTACTGGAGAGCTGTTGTTGGAGCTGCCGGACCAAAGCTGCTGTCTGCTGTTGTTGCTGGGTCTGCTGAAGCCCCTGGCGCTGGAACTGGGGTGAAAACGGGAAGTGGAAGACTGAAGTCGAACCTTCCACTTCCTTCCCTGTCCTCATGTCCCGAGCCCTCGGCAGAGGGCCCTGCCTTGCCTCCCGCCTCGCCATGGTGGCACACTGTCCGCAGCCTGGGCTGCTGTCCCAGAGCACGGGGCTGGAGCCCAGCAGCTACCTGGGGCTGGGACTGGGGCTGGGGCTGGGGAGGAGCTGCCTGCTGCTGCTGCTGCTGCTGCTGGTGGGCCTGCTGCTGCTGCTGCTGCTGCTGTTGCTGCTGCTGCTGCTGCTGTTGCTGCTGTGAAGACAGAAGAGGTCTGTCTAAGGAGAGCAAGGGGCTGAACCTCAGTGGTGGAGGGACCCCCGGAAAACGGGGGAGGGGAGGAACCGGCTTCTTAAGCCCCCACTACGTGCCAGCTGCCCTGCCGGGGTACGCCCTTACACTGCCTCATTCGGTGTTGAAAACCACCTGGGAGAGCCTGTGCCTCCCCCTCCTCCTACCCCCCTCCCAGTCCCCTTCCTCCTCCTCCTCCTCCTCGGGCTCCCAGGTCCCAGACGAAAATCCTAGGGCCTTACCCGCAGGATCTGCTGTTGCTGCTGCTGCCGGATGTGGTACTGTTGCTGCTGCTGCTGCTGCTGCTGCTGCTGCTGCTGCTGTTGCTGCTGCTGCTGCTGCTGCTGTTGCTGCTGCTGCTGCTGCTGCTGCTGCTGCTGCTCAGGCAGGATGGAAGCCGACCGGACGCCGGCCTGGACACCCTGGGCGCCCAGTGGGGTCATAGTGCCTATCATGGGTGTTTGCTGCAGTGTCTGGTGGGAAAACCTACAAAGACAAGGAGGCGCAGAGATCAAGGCATGGGCTGTGGGGAGAGGGGCGGCAGACGAGCCCCAGGTCCCTGACCCCGAAGAAACGTCAACAGGCCATTTCATCCACTCCTCCTGTCACCAACCAGAAGAGGCTTTTTGGCTTCTGACAGATTTGTTGCTGCTGCTGCTGCTGCTGCTGCTGCTGCTGCTCAGGCAGGATGGAAGCCGACCGGACGCCGGCCTGGACACCCTGGGCGCCCAGTGGGGTCATAGTGCCTATCATGGGTGTTTGCTGCAGTGTCTGGTGGGAAAACCTACAAAGACAAGGAGGCGCAGAGATCAAGGCATGGGCTGTGGGGAGAGGGGCGGCAGACGAGCCCCAGGTCCCTGACCCCGAAGAAACGTCAACAGGCCATTTCATCCACTCCTCCTGTCACCAACCAGAAGAGGCTTTTTGGCTTCTGACAGATTTCTAGGTTGGGGAATGAGGAGCAAAGATAACACCCCATTTTAGTGTCTCCTAACCTTCACGGTTAGGAATTTTTCAATTCTGTTGTAGCTGGTTTTCTCTTATGAAAATGAAACACAGTCTCAGCGCAGGCTAGGCATTCCATAGACACCACTGATCTTGTTCTGCTTATCACTGTTGTTGGTCCCCAGTAACACATCAGGGTCTTGAAGACGGTTGAGTTCTATTGCTCCTTACACCTTCCTGACCCCAGTCTGTACTTCACTGCAACAGGCTACTGGCTGGGCCCGTCTCAAGTCTTCTGTCACCTTCCGTACGCATCCTCTCCATGAATTCCACGTTAATCTCTCAACACGCCCAAATGATCACATCACTTTCCTGATCAAAAGACTGCTTTCCGGGGGCTTCCCTGGTGGTGCAGCGGTTAAGAATCCGCCTGCCAATGCAGGGATCACGGGTTCGATCCCTGGTCCGGGAAGATCCCACATGCTGCGGAGCAACTAAGCCCGTGCACCACAACTACCGAGCCTGCGCTCTGGAGCCCACGAGCCACAACTGCTGAGCCTGTGTGCCACAACTCCTGAAGCCCGCACGCCTAGAGCCCGTGCTCCGCAACAAGAGAAGCCACTGCCATGAGAAGCCCGCGCGCCGCAACGAAGAGTAGCCCCCGCTCGCCGCACTAGAGAAAGCCCGCGCGCGGCAACAAAGACCCAATGCAGCCCAAAATAAATAAATAAATAAAATATAAATAAATTTGTTTAAAAAAAAAAAACAAAAGAGTGCTTTCTGGGATCGTGTCTCAATCCCTCACCGAACGTTCAAGGCTCTCTCTCAACCTGCACACTCCCAGCCTATCCCTACTCCTTCCCTGGCACAAGTCTTACATTCCAGCCAAGCTCTTCTCCTTCCTGTCCTCCCAGCCACCCAACTCATTCGGGTCCCCATGTTTTTGCTCATGCTACGTCCTCTACCTGGGATCCCCCTCCTTCTCCTCCTCCCCGCAAATCCAAATCACAGCTATGCTTCAAAGGCCAACTCAAGTCTGACCTCCCTCACGGAACTTTCTCTGATGACTCAGGCCCACAATGATATCATCCCGCACTCTTCCTGAATTCCCATTTACTTCACGGCACCCAACTGCACAGCTGATTATATCTTTCATCACTGTGTTCCCTAAGTGTTCTGAGTAAGTCTCCTCTCCCCAGGTATAGTAGAAATTCTCTGTGGTGAGGGATTTTGTATTTTTTTCAAATAGCTTTCCTCACCCCATCTGGTCCTAGCATAGTGCTGGCCACACAGTGGGCCTAAGGCACGTCTAAGTAAGGGACTTGTCTTCTGGTCCACCCCTCAGTGTTCTCAACCTTAAGCTGCAGAGCCTCAAGCCATGACTCCAAAGTCTTAACTAAGGACTGACTGACGTTCAGCGTGGTGGGAGAATGTGTTCGTTGGTCCATTCCAGCACTAAACTGCTCTAATAGTCGCTGGATAACTCCTTACCACACACTGCATCTATGAACCCCCGATCTTTCCTTTTCATAGTCATATATAAATGATTTCCCCTCTTTGGTCCTCGAAGAAATGTTGGGAAGCAGGTATGAGAACACTGGCCGCCAGGGCCCCTTCCAGCTCTGGCATTTTGTGGCGACAGGCCAGGTGGCCAGATAAGTGTTCTTGACGCCTCCAAAACTTCTGACTAGTCCCATCACCTCCAGGCCCAGGTTTTCCCAAATCGAAAGCCTCAGTGTGTCTTCAGGACCCCCGGCTCCCTTGGGTACCTTTGAGTGGAGGTCAGCCCGTGTCCGTAGGTTGGGGCCTGCTGGTGCACATAGCCACTGGGCCGCTGCTGCAGGTGGCGGGTAGGATCTACAAGAGTAGGATTGGTAGAAGAGTGGGTGCTCTGATAAGGCTGGCTGGAGTAGCTGGGGGGCACCATGGTACCTGCGGGGCCTGTGTGTTGCTGCAATCCCACATGAGAAACGTAAGGAGTATAGCCCTGGAGGGAAGGAAGAGAGACAGAGTCAGGGCCAAGACTGTGCAGCGCAGCCTGCCTCAAGCTCCCCGATTCTCACCATCTCGTGCCCTTACCTGGGAGGTCTGCAAACCGTAGGAAGAGCTGGGAGTCATCTGATGGACAGATGACTGTCCCAACATCCCCTGACTCTGCTAGAGGGAAAAAGGAGACAAACTCAAACACAGGAAGGGCTTTCTGCCACCTCGTTTCTTGTATCTCCTACTCTGTGTGTCCGTATGAAGATCCCAATCCCTGCGTGACCCTCAAAAGCCCCTCTCCCTGACGGCCCTCCCTACGGCCCCTCTCACTATCTTTGCCTGGAGCTGTTGGCGAAGGCGCTGTCCCTGGGGCACCGCAGGCTGCTGCTGTCGGTACACAGACGTCTTGTAGGAGGAGGGTTCCAGTCCCATGACGCCAGTCATGGTGGTGGGCAGCACTCCAGGGTAAGGTGGTCGGGAAGGCAGCTTCTGCATCGGTAACCGCACAGGGCGGTACGGGTCCACACGGGGGCCACCTGGAAAGGGGAGCAGGCTGACCTCTTCAGGCTCTTCATCCCTCTGCGCCCTGCTCAGCGCCCCGGGCATCCACAGCTCCTGGGAGGAGTGGCATCGCCCCTCTCAGGCGGAAGGCATGTTCGGGTCAGTCCCTCGTGCCTAGTAGCTGGCACTCACCTGCCGGCAGTGGCTGGTTCTGGGTGTAGAGGCCTATGGAGCCCTGCCTGTAGCTAAGGTGGGATATGGAGGCAGGGTTGGTGTGGTGCAGGAGGTCCGGAGGCACTGTCACTCCATAGGGGCCACTCCGGCCTGGGCCCATTCCATAGTCCTGTGTGAACGGCACAGGAGGAAGGGGAGAGGGCTGGGGTCAGGTGGGGTAGGAGGGGGGAATAGGAGCTGGATGTACGTGGTTCCCTGTTCTAGTTCTAAAGGTACTCCTTCCCCAGATGCCCCCAGCCCTCCCACAAACCAGCCGCTCGACGGAATCAGGAAGAGAGAGGGGCTGGGGAAGGGGCGCGATGGGGCTGTGGCAAGGTGGCAGCGGCGCTCACCTCTGTCTTGGCGGCCGGCTGGCTGCGTTTCTTGCCCTTGGTGGACTTCTTCTTGCGTTCCTCAGTGCTGGGGGCAGCGGCCCCAGGTTTGTCAGTTTTGGGGGGCTCTGGAGCCTTTTTCTCAGGCTCCAGCAGGGTGGGGGCTGGGGGCTCCTCATCTTCCGGTGGCAGTGGCAGCGGCTCCAGGTAATAGGCGCGGGGCCGGGGCCTCAGGTGCGTGTGGTACAGCAGCAGCCGCTGCTGTTCCTCTCCACGGGCCACGCGCCGGTCCACCCGCACTGTTCCAAACCAGCCCCAAGACAGTGGCGCTGACGGCTTCAAGCCTTCAAAAAGATCCCAGGGGGAGATCTTTTGTTTGGTGGAAACCTGTAGACCCTGCTCCGGAAAATGAGAAACAGTGAGCTGTTGAGACTTGGAAAACAGAAGACTTGGAAAACTCGAGGACTTGGAGGAGAGGGAAAAGTATCTGTTGGCAATAAAAGAAAAAAAAAGTCATGGGTAGATTCAGGGAAGATGGTGAAAGGAAGACACACGGACACACGGACACACGGACACACACACAGAGGAGAGAGAGTTAAGAGGAGATGCTGGGGAGCTGAGGGAGACAGAGACAGAGACAGACACTGACAGAGGAAGACAGATACAGAAACAGGAAGGCCGAGAAAGAAAAGGCAGTGAGAGACTGAAAATGGGCAGAGAGAGAGACAGAGACAGGGAGAGAAAGAGAAAAACAGGAAGAGAGAGACAGGCAGCGCACGAGAGAGACAAAGACAGGCAGAAAGACAGACAGAGACACACTGAGCCAGGAAAAGAATGAAGAGTACGGCTATATGAACGGGTCGGACTTTGGCTTTTGAACTCCACGTTCTCTTTCTCCTCTCCCTCTACTACACACAATGATTATGGTTACTCAACAAATACTGCAACTGACAAAGAGAGGGGACAGAGAAAACTGTGCAGAGATGGGTTGACAGGGTCGGGGGGAGAGAGATGCAGGGATAAAAGGGGTGCAGGCCGGGGTGGAGCAGTATATGGGAGGCAGGTGGGGCAGAGGAAAGAGGAGGGTAGGGTGCTGAGAAACGGGTGGTACGTATAAAGGTGGGTGGGGGTGATGGGAGGCGCAGAGGGGTGAAGGGAGAGACCAAGGAAAGAGAGGGAGGCTCCCAAGATGGGAAGAAGAAATGTGAGGAAAATTAAGTGATTAGCTCAACACCCCAGGGATGGCTCTCGCCCACAGAGCCTGATAAACCTGTTGCAGCTACAGAGGTTAATGCAGGGGAGGCTCTGACCCAAAGGGGAACAAAGGTGGGGAGCGGGGAGCAGGGGATGGGAAGATAATGGAACATGCCTCCTTCTTGAAGATGGAGTCGAAGCCGGCAATCTTGTTGCCTTTGGTGTCGATAAGGGAGCCCTGCGGCTCACATGTGATGACATCTCGGGTCTGCTTGGGCAGTGGCAGCAGCTGGCGAACCTTTTCCAGACTGTCTGACTGGCGCTCCCCCAACTCCTTCTGCGGGCACAGAAAGACACGATAAGAGTTCAAGGACACAGGAAAAGAGGGACGGGAAGTCTCAGGGGACAGCACAGAAGCTGGCACGAAGAAGACACTCGGTAAATCCTTACCATATGAATAACAAAGAAAACACGGATGTGCAAGGGAAGGGTAGGGGGCTCTGGGCAGGACGATGTCGCTGAGGCTGGACCGCAAACGCAAGGTCAGGGAATAGGAAGCTGAGACCCCAGGCCTCTAGGCCTCACCCTCACCCCCTCCTCTCACCCGCAGCTTCTTCACCAGGTTCATGTAGGCACGTTTGTTTTCCTCCATGCTGCCCTGGGAGATGCTGGACATGTCTGCAGCTAGGGTCCCATTGATGAGCACGCTCAGCATGTCCAAGACGGTGGTGAAGAGCTCACTGTGGCAGGAAGCCGGGGGGGAAAACCAGAGGAGAAAGAGTTTCAGACAGACAGAGACAGCCGGGTTGGACACGAGCAGGGAGCGGGCACCAAAACCGTGTGGGGAACCCCGGACCGCAGAGTCCGCAGTATCAGCCACACCGATTGCGGCGGGTCGTGCACCTGGTGTCAGGGAAGGGGATCCTCTCGGGTACAAAACTGGAGGGAGGGGATAGGGATGCTTTACTTGTTGGACTGCATGTCGACAGTGCCGCTGATGATGATCTCCAGGAGGAGCACAGCCCACTCCGTGGTCTGCTGGGTGCTGCGCTGCACCGTGTCAAACATGCCCCCCACCTGCCAGGGCCACAACAAGTCAGTCAGATGGCTCAGGGGCGGAGGGCAGCATTTAAGGAAAGCTTAGATTAGAACCTGGGCTGGATGTGACTCGGGACACCTGAGGTCAATGTTCCAGTTGTACCTATGATTTGCTACATGATATCAGGCCAACAACTTAATTCTTGACATCTCTCGGCCTTGGTTTCCTTACTTATAAAATGATGGAGTTGGACCAAAGGATGTCCAGGATCTCGTTCAACATTTCACGATAGATGTCTAGGGCTTCTCGGGCCCAGCCAGAATCTAGGATACTGAGGCAGGGTCCCTGCAAGGATCCAGTCTCCTTAACCACTTTCAGGTCCTATGCCCTTTAGGAGAGCTGGGCTAATACGTGAAGACCCAGAAGAGCCTGGGCCCTCCATCCTCACCCTCGCCTCCCTGGGCTGGGGCTTCTTTGTCTGCAGTCCTAGCCCCACCCCTTTCCTTCTTCTCCCCAGCTCCCTCTCTCACCAGGTTGAGCCGCAGTTTGAGCGCCTCATGCATTAGCTGCTTTGGCTTGCAGTCGTCTAAGTACTGGTCATCTCTCCAATTATTCACAATCTAAGATAAAAACAAGTACAACACACAGCTCAGGGATCTTCTCGTTTCCATGCCAAAGCACCCAGGGTGTTCTTGTCAGAAAACACTGAAGATTCAGTGGCCTCTTGGCTGCATCCTTCTCTGCCTTCCTGCCCGGCTCCAGGGCCCAGAGACCTGTACCTGGTGGACTTGGCTGTAGAGGGAGGTAAGGAGTCCCTCGCGCTGCTCGTCCTGACCCTTCAGACACGTCAGCACCAGGGATAAGAAGGGCTGCTGGCTCAACAGGGACATGCTAGAGATGGGAGGAAAAGAAAAAGAAAAGTACAGGACCATGGGTTGTAGGTCAGGCAACTTCCAACCTCATTACTCTGAGCCCCAGACTCTACTCTTTTAAGATCTAGCCTCTTGCTCAACTATCACTCTTATCCTCTGCCCATTTTTCTGATTTTGATCCTCACCTCTTTGCCCCAACTTTTCTTCTTCCCTGGGTATGCCTCCTCTCCTTTCTACCCCTCAATCCCAGCCCCCTCGTAGCCGCTTTACCTCTTCTGCTTTTGTCGATCGCGTTCTTTGCGCGAAGAGGAACCCAGGTGCTGGCCCTTCTCCAATTCTTCCCCAGCAGCCTTTAACACATGCCCCTGGACTGAGGTGGGCAGTTTGGCAATGAGAGGAGCCACCAGCCATACACCAGAGCGCTCTAGGGAGCTGGAGAGATGGCACGCACAGGGTTACAGAGGAGCTGGGTAAGGTTGGAACAACCCATCCTCTCCTTTCCTGAGGGACATGCCTGGCATCTCCAGGTGGCTGAAATCATTTACACTACCAGAGGAGAAAACTCAGAAGGGGATGGGTCCTAACACGTTTCTACCCAACCTGAGCACGGGCTTGGTCTTGCTGCTGCTGGGCATGTTGCTTGCAGTGTTTCCAGAAGACGACCCTGTCTCTGCAGACTGTTGGAAAACCTCGATTGTGGCCTTGGCGATGTTCTCTAAGAGGGAGTTCATCTCCTGAGGAGGATGCAAGGCACAGGGGTGCTAAATAGCTCGCTGGTGGCAAAGGCAAAGAGATGGTAGGAGAGCTGGGAGATGAGGACATAGGAAGGCATCCATGGCGGTTGATAGGAGGGTAATGGACACAACCCTGCTGGGTGTCGTGTCCTCTAGCACCTCGTAGTATTTCTCCAATGCCCCACTGTCTTCTCCTTTACATACCTCCTTACAGCTGCGGCCACAGAAATAGCCTCTATGGCCACCGCCACCAACCTTCCCCACAGCTCAGAGCCCCAACACTCCCAACCCATGTCTCTTATCATCGGCTCCAAACGTCCGCCATCTTCCCATCCTCTCGGATCTCCAGAACCCAAAGATAGGACCTAGGTTCTTCTATGGCGGCCCACCTCCCTGACATGTGTCGCTGGAAGTAAGCATGGGAAAGAGAGGGCCCGGGCACCACTCACATTGTTAGGGGTCTGCTTGATCATGAGCTGCAGCTCCAAGGAAGACTGGCGCATGGTCCACTGGTCCAAGTTCTGTGACAGAGACCCCACCCACAAGCTAGTCATCATTGTGTCATTCTAGCCACTCAGCACCCCGATGCCAGCTCCTGATCTCTCACAACCTTGAATCACATATGCCTGGAGGTCTGAAAGGGACCTCTACGTCCCCTCTTTAGGGAAGATCATACCTAAATAGTCCAAAATGACTGAAAAGTCTACCCTATTTTAAAAGCGGTTCTGGAAAGATTTCACATCTTTGCCCAGTTTCCTGTTCCAGAGCCTCACATTCCTTAGCATCAGGAAGTTCTGCTTAATGCTTAACCTAAATCTTTGATGTTGAAGTTGAAGCTCGCCGCTCCTGTTTCCAACCAGCTGCTCAAAGTCCTTTACAGACCCGAAGGCTAGTCTCAGCTAATCTCTCTTTGGCATTATCTCCTCCGGGCTGAAGAGGCCTCATTCCTTTAGCTTTTCCTCAACGGCTTTATTTTTCCACCCTCCAGTCACATGAATGTCTTCAGCAGTGTGGTGAGGCAGGAAGGGCACAGGCAGACCTGGGCTTATATACTGACTCTAAACTTCCTAGCTGTGTGAGTTCCTGAACCTTGGGCAAGTTACTTAACCTCTTCAAGCCTCAGTTTCCTCACTGGTCAAATAGGGATATTCTTACCTACTTCGCAGGGTTGTAAAGAGTAAATGAGAAAATCTACGTAGAGTGCTGAGCATGGTACCCCACGTGAAGCAGCCGCTCGATAAGTAATAGCTCTTTGGTAGTATTACTACTCATGACAGAGCCATGACCAACATGCCAAACACACAAGACCAAAAACTAGGCCTCCCAGATGCTATGCCTCCCACTGATAAGCTAGAGTCCTACCCCAGATAGCTGTGCACTCACCTAGCAGTTCACTCTCCAGTCTAGACCATATTGGCTTAACTTCGAAACCCATGCTGGAGCTGTTTCTCTCACCACCTTTCACCCACATCCTCATTCGCCTTCCTACTTAACTCCCTCTCTCTTTTTCTCTCAAGGTTCCCATCATTTCACCCCAGGCTCAGGCCCCACTGCTTCCTCCAAGAGCCCCATTGCCTTGGCCTACCTGGAGGATACGCTTAATGCGTTGCCGCTGGGGGTTTTCCCCATCCTCATTGTCCAGCAGCCGATGTGGGTAGCAGATGAGCTGCATGAGGCGCTGGGCCTGGGCGCTACTCAACACTGGGTCTTGCAAGTCATTGCTGTCCTCACACAGCGATTTAAGGCAACGTTCTCCTACCCATTCCTGAGGAAGCCGAGAATCAGGGGACTGGGGCAACCAGTAAGCAGGTTAGGAATAAGGGGGATGGACTGGGGGGGTTGGTGAGCGACATGATGTATGGCAGGGAGGTGGTGTGATCATGGTAGGAAACAGGACTATATTATACAGTGGCGTTTAGGAGGTGTGGGGGGAAGGTGAGACTGACCTGCTGGCAGATGCTGCGTAGCACGTACTTGGCATAGACATCCAGACTGGCTGTCTCCACAGAGATGTTGCGGCCACCCTGCCTCCGACCGCCACTGCCACCTCCTCCCTCCTCCTCTGGAAGTTCTTCTGTTCCTCCTGTCACAGTGAAGCCTGAACCCTTCAGTTCCGCATCCCCTGTGGTTCACAGACAGGAGATAGGGAGGGCAGAGTGAGATCCGAATGCTGTGTGGAGACCCACCCCGGACCCACAGAAGCAGCAACTCCCCAGATCCTGCCCTATGGGACAGAAATATACTTCCCTCCCTCGTCTCCTCCCCAAAGGTCAGAGAGACCACCTTCAGGAGAGAGAAAGACTGTCCTTTGTAGTTTAGCTGGCGCTCCACCCTATACACACTTCTGGCACCACTCCCTTCCTACCCCCATACCAAGTACAAACACAGCCTTGAGAACAGCAAACACAGCTCCATCCACAATGCGGTTCTGGGAGGCAGCCAGCAGGTGGCGGTCACAGGAGGAGCGGATTCCTACCGTAGGCTTGTCTGGGGAGACAGCTGAAGTCAGGGGAAGCAAAAGTAGAAACGGTGTGGGTGGGGTAGCCACACTTTCCACGGCTGGCCGGCTCGGATCGAGGTCACTTACTTCCGTCCGACTGGCAAGGATTGAGTTGAGGTGTCTTGAAAAGGTGGAGGAGGATGCGGCAGGTAAGCCGGGCCCCCGGCTCAGAGTCCTGTTCACTGCAAGCTACAGAGAGGAAGACAAAGCAGAGGGGAAAGGATGAAGGCGGACTGTATGTGGGTCTATAGGTGGTGAGGGGCTAAAAGGGAAGCTGAGGCCAGGCGAAAAGAGATAAAACACTGGAGGAGAGGTGGGGTAGCAAACTGTTCTGCAGTATAAGGGGAGTACCTGGAAGGGTCAGGAACCGGAAAGATCGGGGCTGCAAATGCAGGGTTAGAAAGACGACCCTCCCAGCCTGAGGCACACCACAGGACTGGCCTCTGGTGCCACCAGGAGCCCCACACTGAACAACCAGAGTGCGGCCGTCCAGTGTGTATTGAGACTGGGGGGTCTAGACATTCTAGGGGTTATGGATTGGTAGTTCACCAGCATTAAGGAGTGAAGGGATGGCTGCACAGCGAATCAGATCCTCCAGGAGCAAACACTGCCGAGCGATGAGGATGGCAACAAAAGTGGCCAGGGAGTCGTGAAAAGACAGGTCACTGACCTGGAGGAAAAAAGCAGACAGACACCGGGACTCAGTGTGGAGAGAGCGCGGCTACTCAGAGCGCTTGGCCTCCACTCTGCAAAACTCTGTCCCTCTGCTCCTGTGATTACTGGGAGCAGACCCCTGCCCTGGGAAATGCCCGGTGTCCGGCACTCCCCCACCCCCAGTCTCACATCTACATTGCAGAGGAGGTCGTTGAAACCGCAAGTGCCATTGTTAGAGGAGCAGCACAAGGCCTTAAGCACTCCCAGCCACTCCGCACTCAGTGACTTGCAATAGCCGGTCAGCTCTGCACACAGGATTGCGATGTCATTCACCCTGGGGAAAAGTACAAATGCCCTCAGGAAAAACCTTGTTCCGGCAAAACCTCAGACTCATTAACTTTTCATCTCCACCCCGGCCATAACCAAGGTTGCAGTACCTCCCAGGCATCTCATCCCTCCCAATATCAGGCGGGAGCGTGGTGCCCATTCCTCACTCAGTACGCCCCATACCTATCGGGATCATGGTGCCCTACACAGACGTGCATAAGGGCATTGCAGACAAAGCTGTAGCGGTTAGCAGGGTTCTCACTAAGACTCTTGCCTAGCCCTGTGTAGGTGAAGGTGTGAGCGGCAGGGTTCTCCAGAGTGTCAATCATGAACTCGGGTGCCCAGCGCATATTGGATTCTGATGGCTCCACGTTGCAGTAGATGGTGTTCTTCACCTTGGAGCAGAAGTCACTGCAGGGGTGGGGGAAAGGAGAGAGCAGCATTGAGGAAGGGCTAGTGAGCTAGAGGGATAGTCAGGAAAGGGGAGAAAAGGAAAAAAAAGGAGAATGTGAGGGACAAGGGGCCTTAGGGCAAGAAAAGGGGAAACGGGACAAAGCAGACCGACTGGGCAGGAAAGGAACCCAGTGAGAAGGAGGCACAGGGGCCTCAGGAGGCGGGGAGGAAGAGTGTGGGCCCCGCAGACATGGGCTGGAGGCAAGGCTGATGAGGAAGGAGGCCCACTCTCAGGAACCAAGAACACGCAGAGGACACCATCCCCAAATGACCCTGCAGAGACAGCAGGGTCCTGGGCTGTGCCCTGCTCCTGAGTGGGGCAGTAATGGGAAGGAGACGGGATGAGGTCCCACTCTCTACCCCTTACCTCCCACCTCTCTTACCTGAAGAGCTCCCCAAATTTGCTCTTTAAATGGCTACAGGAGGTGTACAGATCATAGAGATAAGCAAGGATACAGCGCTCTGCGGAGGAGCCATCGGACCGATTCATCCCATGCTTGACTACGCCACACAGCCTGTCACGAAGGGGCAAGGTCGGGAGGTGTGCCTGGAGCAATGGCAGGCTGGGGTGCAAAGATTCCCGTCCCTTGGCAATACTCTCTCCCTTCCCCACCTGAATGGCATGCACTTCCGCACAGTGAGAGCCCCACATGTTCTTCGCAGGCCACTTCCACCAGCATTCACCAGGGCCCTGCATTTTGAAGCCCTGCTTACCCCTCAAAGACCTGTGCCATCTGGTCCTGGTTGAGGATGAGGCAGGCGTGATAGTGCCGCAGGACAGCCACGATGCACAGGCACAGGCTGGTGGTGTAGCTGCCCACCAGATCCGAGGATTTGAGAAGCAACTCGGCCTCAACTACACTCAGTTCATTCAGTAGCTAGAGCAGAGTGAGCGGGGGTTGACAAATGAGAAGAGGCCTTGAGTATTACACATAACCCCCCTTCCTGTGAGAAAACTGGAGCCCCTTCCTGCTGGAGCTGCCTCAGCCTGGAAGGGCCCTGGTGCCATATGCCACTGTCCTTTATTCTAGTAACGACAAGCCACGTCAATGATCTAACCAGCCTCCGGGATACAATCCTATGAACCTCACGATGGGAGGACAGTCTGTGCCCAGTGCTCTAATCCGTCTCTCGGGTCTCCCCAGGGAGCACTTGAGTCTCTATTCCTGCTGGCTTAGCTCATGGGCCACTCCCCCCACACTAGTCTTTCGGTCCCTCCAAATAGCCTGGGACACTGGCTTGATCCTCTCCTCCTGTCCTTATGACCCTGTACAGCACAAACTCCTTCCTCCACCCTCATCTCCCGAGCTTCCCCACCTGAATGGCAAAGTCGATGAGGCCACTGATGCTGAGTGAATATTCCATGAGGTCGAAGATGAACTGCACGTGCTGCACCAGAGGCAAGTGGTACGACATGCCAAGGGCAAAGCTCGTGATCTGCTCCAGAACATTCCGGGAGACCTAATAAGGACAGTGGGAGTGAGACAGGAATGGAGAGAGGTGGGAAAAACCAGCGAAGCAGGAAAGGATGGTGGAAGGGGATGAGACCAGGAGGCTTAGCCTGCCTGAGGGGGGAAAAAGACAAGGAGGAAAGGAAAACGGTACAAGGAGGCCGGAATGTGGGAAGGGGGCTGGACTTAGGCCCACACCTGAGCTGTGACCTGGTGTTGGTCGTAATGCGAAAGGTGCTGGAACTTAGCAAAGATATCCTCGGCGGTGGGGAAGGCTTCAGGCCGGTTGCGCCGCCGCTTCTGCCCATCCTCCCCACCTGAGGGGACAGTTGAAAGGGACCAGTCAGGACAGGGAAGATAACTAGGTGACTGGGGGTGGGGAGGGGGGTATGGAGAGAAGGCTATTGGCGGGGGAAGGGGAAGGAAGGGAGGGAGGGAGAGAGGGAAGGAAGGAAGAGGGAAGATGGGAAGGGAGGGTCAAGGAAGGGGCAGGGGAGGGATGAAGGGAAGGGAACAGTGAAGCAAAGGTTTGGAGGACCACAGACTATGTGGACCTTACAGGAATACGTACAGGGAGGTGCTAGGTTGAGGGAGGGAAGGGAGAGGGAGGGCGGGCAGTATGGGGCTTACTGTGAGGTACCTAAGAATGTCAGGTCTCCAGGATTCAGAGGCACAATAGGAGCAAGCTGGTCTGCAGAGGGGGGGAATGAGGGGGGAAGTTTCAAAAGGACTAGAGCTCTCAGGAGACTCCAAGAGACAGGACATCGGGACGTGACTGGGAGTTCCCTACACTGGGGAAGGGAAGACTGACTAGGGCGTTTTTTGGGGGAGATCCATTTAAGGCGCCTCAAACCCACCAGTTTCCGCTGTCCCTTTGCGGTTCAGAACCTTCAGGATATCCTTGGTAATTTTCTTGATGGCATGGCGGGCATCATCTCGCTGCTTTCCCACCCCAAACAGTACGACCAACCGCTGGTTGCACTCATGGCTGCATGACTCCTCCTGCATCCCAGCGGCACCATCAGACTCCAGCACGGATCGCTCTCCCTCCTCTTAAAAGCATGCTCCATGCCCCTCAGCATCCCAGTGCTCAAGCCCTTCCCAGCATACCACACCCTCAAGAACAGCTCCAACCCCTCAGCACAGTCCTTGGACAGAAACCTGGGCTCAGAACAGATGGTCGCAAGGTGTTGGGGAACGGTACCTGGGGGATGGGAAAGTGCGTGGCATACTGCACATGCCGCGGCTGGTCATAAAGAACCCCAAGGGTCCCTTCTAGCTTCTCCTTGGGTGGGGGCTTCACCTCCTTCTCAACATCTGGTTTCTCAGGGGATGGACTGCCCTTCCCCTCACAGGGCATAGTGGGGGAGAACAACTAAGAGAAAGGTGAAAGGGCAGAACATTTAGAGGAAGACAAAGGGATGAGGGGGCACAAAGAAACTCCCCAAACTGGCATAACGGGAGGACCTCAGGAGCTGGATTCTCCCACACCAGGATCTAACTTACTGAGAAATCAGGCTTCTCCATGTCCTCAAAGAGCACACTAGAGCTAGGGTCGATGTCCATAGACTCCGAGAGGCCTGGATCCTGAGGGCAGAGAACAGAAGCGAAGCTGCTTTAGCCCCGAGGAGCTGCTCCCCACCATCTACTCCCACCAGGGAGTAGAAGAGAGGAGACCATATTGGGAAAAGCACGAGTTCCAGATGCAAGCCTTGACTGGTCCCTTAACCTCCACAGGCCTTGGTTTCCTTCAGCTTTAAAATGAGGATAAGAATACCTCAGAAGGGGGAATTCCCGGCGGTCCAGTGGTTAGGACTCAGCACTTTTACTGCCATGGACCCTGGTTGGATACCTGGTGGAGGAACTAAGATCCCGCAAGCCGCGCGACACAGCCAAAAAAAAAAAAAAAAAAAAGAATACCTCACAGGGCTGCTGTGAGGAGCCAATGAAAAAAAACTGACATAAGAGTGCTTGCTAAACTGCAAAGCACTAAGCAAATCTTACCCTTGTCACTAGGTAAAGGATTCTCAGAGGATTCCAGGAGCCAGGAAGATGGGACTGTCAGAAGAAATGATCTAGGGCAAGGAAAAGCCCTCTCACCTCCAGCTTGCTGCTGCTGCTGCCCTCAGCCTCCTTGCGCTCGGGGTCATCGGCAGGGTCATCAAAGGGAGAGGGAGGCCGGGGACCAGGGGCTCCGAAGGCAAGGTCCCCTCGGGAGATAAGGGTGCAAGTGTACATGTTGTGGGAGAAAACATCATGTCGAATCAGTTCACAGAACAGCAGTACCAAGTTAAAGAACTCCACTCGTTCACTCTCACTTCGGGGGTCCGCTGGAGAGAGGGGATGAGAAAAGATGAGTTAGGGGAGCACAAAAGAGATGGGCAGAAAGAGAGAGGGACACACCTAAGGCATGGTGCTCCTAGGGTTCCTGAAGTAGGCAAGAATAGCAATGACTCAAAAAAAAAACAAAAACAAACCCAAAAAACCAAAAGCCAAACCAAAAACAACGACAACAATAAAACCAAAACTGTTGAGGGATAAAGTGTGGTTGGTTACCCCAACTCCTGCCCCACACACCATCTCATAAAGGAATACAGCATCTCTGCTATTTATACGTGAAAGTGCTTCGATCGTATGCTCCTGCTTTTATTCTTCTCTTTATTTCTCTACTCTGTTAAACTGTAAGATGAGCAAAGGCTAGAATTATGTCCAAAAGTCATTCTGCATAGAGCTCAAGACAGAAATATATCCAGAAGGCCCTTCATATGCTTTCTGATGACAGGGATGGGTGAGTCTAGGCAGAGGTAACCAGAGGGTGGCAGGGGTCCATACTCAGCATGGGAGCCTGTGTATCCAGAAACTGCAGGAGGACATCCTGGAAAATGGGAGCACTAGGAGCAGAAAGGGAGCCAGAGGCTATGGAACCCTTCTCATCTGCGGCTTCCGATTCTCCACAACGCTGTAAGATGAGAGAACAAACTGTAGGATTGGGTTTTACCTGTTTCTTCACTTGTCCATGTGCAATCCTTGAACTACTGCCTATTTTGGATCCATCCCAAGCTTTTCACTTCTACCCTCCCCCCCTTGACTCCCATTTTCTTTACCATCTCCCAGCTGCAGCCTTGGTCACTTCTCTAACTCTGACATCAATCCACTCCTTTCTACTTTTGCCTTATGTCCTCAACTTTCCCTGTACATTCGCTACCCCTTCTTCACTCTCACAACTTCAACTTTGGTCCCACTACCAGCTCAATGTGGCTCCGACCCCAGCTGCCACTGCCCCATGGGCCCCCTAACCTCAGCCTCAATCTCTGCCTGTCTCTTCTCCAGCAGCTTGGCTACCACCATCGCACGATGACGACCAGAGCGCTTGCAGCTGACAGCCCATTCACACAGTAATGATACCACAGCATCATCATCTGAGGAGATCTGGAGACCAAAGGAAGACCAAAGGGGTGAGTAAGGTAGAGCTGGGGACAAAGGACCAAGTTCCAGTCTCCCAGCGACTAGGCCCCATCTTAAAACATCCTAGGCCCAGTAAGACCGGCTGTCTCTTCTGACATCCTCTGGTTTCAATGCCTTGCCAAGCCTTCCCCTCATATATACTGTCGCTCTTGCTCTGTTTTTCACGTCTTCTCTTCCTCTTCTTGCTTATTACCTCGTGCCCATCCTTGCTAGGCCCCAATCCAAAGATTCGATTACAGAGGGAATCAAGAGAGTTGCTGAAGTCAGAGCGCTCAAAACTATGGCTGTCCAGCACTTCCAAAGTATGGAGCACCCGCCCAATGGTGAAGCCTGAGGAGGAAAAGTGGTAAAGGGGACTTTAACTAGAGGCCCGATGTACTCCAACTTTCAGATCTATATGTCCTTACTGTCCCCATCCTTTTCCTCAAACATCCTTCTTACTGTCTGTCCTCTGGCACCCACCTGCAGTAGCTTCTTGGCACTTATCAAAAGACCAGCGAACCTCAACGGCCTGTCCGCGCTCCTTGATCTGCTGCTCAATCTCCCGCAACTTTGCACGGACCTGCAAAGAGGAAGGCTTTAAGGATGTAGCAAGGCATACAAAAAAAGGCCAGGGCTCCAGGCTAAAAGAATAGTAGCAGACGCCGAGTCACTATTTCTGAAAGAGTAACTTAAGCCTCTCACACCCCAGTTGCCTGGGGGTACCAGCTACTGGTCAGACTTACCTGCTGAGTGAAGGCACTGTTGCCCTCTGGCATGGGCAGGTTGGAGGGGGCAATAGGCAGGTGGTCAAGTGGTGAGCCAGTCTTGATTCGGCTATCAGTCAGAGAGTAGTGCCAAACCAGGGCACTAGGACAACACAGGAGGATGGTCTGCCAGACAGGAACAGCTAAGTCAAACTCAGTTATCACGGCTACCTGTCTAGAAGCCCATTATAAGACCCAACCCTTCAGTTTCTGATCCAAAGTTATTCTGAGCCTCTGAGGTGGCATCATTCCATCTCTGGGCCCCTCCCCTCATCCACTCTCCTAAAAGGCTTTGGGCCTACTATTTAGACCTGGAAGGGAACTAACTGAAAAGGAACTAACACCCCAGAAATGAGAAGCCAACAATTTCCAAGCAAGTGCTCAGTGCCTACTCTTGCCTCCAATTTAGAACCACTCCCATTTTCCAGGACAGGCACCTGAGTCTTCTCAAGATGTCTTTTAATACTTCCATGGGCCCACCTAGTACCTACCTGAAGGATACAGCTGAGGCCAAAAACTAGGGGTCGGTGCTGAGGGCACATAAGCAGGTCACTAAAGGGTGTAGAGGGTGTGCTGCTAGTTGGGGGCTGAGGAGCAGGGGTCGTGGGCAGTGTGCTTGTTGACTGAGCAGACATCATATGAGATGAGTGACTGCTCACGCCATCCAGCTGCAGGGCCAGTCTCCGCGTACAGAAGTAGGCAAGGCGGCGGGAGAGGTATGCAGACTGAACGAATTCCCCAGAGTACTGTGAAGACACGACGATCAAAAGCCCCCAGTTGGGGACTTCCCTGGTGGCGCAGTGGATAAGACTCTGCACTCCCAATGCAGGGGGCCTGGGTTCGATCCCTGGTCAGGGAACTAGATCCCACATGCATGCTGCAACTAAGAGTTTGCATGCCACAACTAAGGAGCTCGCCGGCCACAACTGAGGAACGCTGGAGCCGCAACTAAGACCCGGCGCGACCAAATAAATAAATAAATATTAGGAAAATAAACAAACAAAAAACAGTTCTCTCTAAGGGACATTGCTTTCACGTCTTATATCTCCTCACATCCTCCCTAGACGCCCCAAATCCTAGGCCTTACTCGAAGCAGCAGGGGCAGCAGCAGTTTAAGCAATTCATCCTCTCCAGGGCGGATTTTCTCAAAACACTCAAGTACCCAGGTCAGGAACTCATGTCTGTCCAGCATTCCGTCCTATGGGTACAAGGGATGGGAAGAGGATTAGTTTCGCCGAGGGACTATTAGAGATGAGGCAGAGAAAGTAAATGAAAGAATGAAGAGAACCACGAGTGGGGCAAGGTGGCAGGCGGATTCTGTTCTATGCTGGCAGAGTGTGAGGTCAGGCTCAATCCCACGTCCCACATGACATGCCTTCTTCCTACCTGAAACATGAACATGGCCAGCTTCTCATTGTAGTCCCACTGCCGGATTGCCACCTCTACATCATGGGGCAAGGGCCCTATAGTAGAACCACAGCCCCCACTTCCAGAAGGCCCTGGCCGGTAGTATTCAGCCATCTTTTGCAGCTGCTCCCATAAGTACTTGGTGATGATCTGAGTCCATTCTAGGGGAAAGATGGGAAAAGGGCTATTTTATTCTGTCCCTTTGCTTAGAACACCTTCTGTCCCCCACCCCCAGTCACCATACTTCTAAATCCTATTCATCCCCTTAGGCTCTAGTCAAATGCCACTTTCAACAACAAGGTCCTACTGTATAGCACAGGGAGCTATAGTCAATATCCCATAATAAACAATAAAGGAAAAGAATATGCAAAAGAGTGTATATATATGTATATATATGTAAAACTGAATCACTTCGTTGTACACCAGAAACTAACACGACATTGTAAATCAACTATACTTCAAAAAATTTAATTAAAACAAAACAAAAAAACAAACAAAGAAACAAATGCCACCTTCCTAAAGCCTTCCCAGGTGTCCCCAAAAGAAAGTAATCTTTTTGTTCACTGAATTCTCAAAGAACCTTCTGCCTCCACTTTTGACACTATGCTTCTATATTCAATTATGGGATTTGTACATAAGCCTTAGCATCCCTACTAGACTATAAGCATCCTAAGGGCAGGGATTAGGTAATGGTCACCTTTATAGCACAGTACATGCACACAGTAGATACTCAAGATACTTGATGCTTACTAATTGAGTGAATGCAAGATACAAGCAGAAGCAAGGAATACAGATGAGGAAGGAGAATAATTGCAAGGGTCTCTCTACCACTCCTTGAAGCGATCAGTGGTGGGACCTCTGGTATTAGGAGTTACTCACCCATGAAAGGGTCAATGACATGTCTCTTCTTAACCTTGGTCTCTGTGATCGCTGCATAGTAGGCACAGGTCATCTTAATGAGCCAGGCAGCCCGCATCACAGGCACTGTGTACTTGGCCAAGTACCCAAACACTTCTTCCTTCTTACTGAAAATGGGGACCTGGATGGACATCGCAAATAGTGAGACCTCTCTCACCCCCATGAGCTGGCACCCGTGTAGCTTCATCTGGGAATCGGAGGGTACTTGGTACCCACGCTCCCCTCCTTGGCCTGAAGAACAGGAAACAGTACCTCACCTTTTTGGCTAGTTGTGTGAGTGGCTTGGTGCCAGCCAGATCGGTGAACCAGGTGTTAATGGCACTCTGGGAACGTGCAGTCACCAGCCAGAAGTTGTCCTTCTGGTTCACTTGGGGCTTCCTTCTACCAGTGTCAGGGAGGGTGTTACAACGTAACTTCTCTGCAATAATGCTGCTGAAGTTGGAACTGATCTGAGGGAAGAAAACTACACCTCAGGGTGGGAAGAAGGGGCAAAGAAGTGGTTGTGCCTTTGATGGGCAAATGCCAATGTGGTAGCATTAGGTTATGAAGGAAAACTCGGCCATTTAGGTCATCCCTTTAAGTCTTCCCAACCCAGGGCCTTTGCTCCTTCTCAGATTCTTCCAGCCTTTTCCTTCAGCCTGGCAGGGTTGTCTCACCTTGGCAGGATTGAAGTTGACGTTCTTGGCACTGCCATGTTCATCCCCAGAGACAGCTGGCTGGTTATTGAAACCTTGTTTTACATTCAAGGCCGTTAGTTCATCCTGAGGCAGGAAAACGACATTTTAGCTTTTTTTTTTCCCTTGGGGGTGGGAGTGGGGGTGGGGGTGGTGGGAGAGGAGGGCAGAAGAGAGGGGAACAAGGGGGGAAAAAGGTAGGAGGAGGATTCGGAGAACAGATTGTGATTTAAAGCTAGGCCCTTATATTCATTTGGACCCCACCCTCACTAAGATTCCCAATTCCCCAGAGCTCGCTCAACAGCACTCTGCCCCTGCGAGCTTGCAAGCAGCCGTAGCTCACCCAGCCGCCTCAGACAACTTTCTGAGGTGTGTGTGTGCGGAGAGGGGGGCGCCTCCAGCGTGGCCCCGACATCACTCCCGGTTCGCGCCCAGGAACCACCCCCCACCCCCACTAGGTCCTACTCTCCTACACCAGCCCACTTTACTCTTCCCCCTTTCGGGACTTGCGCTCCCACCGAACCGCCCCGCCCCCCCCTTCCCCGAGCCATCAGTTCTTCCTCCTATGGCGATCGCTGGCCCCTGGCCCCGTGGGAGCCCGGATTTCTGAACGCACCTCCTTCTGTTTGGGATCTTGAGGGTATACATCGGGAGGCCCCAGCCGCGGCCGCTTCAGGGGCCGGTGTTCGTAGCTCAAGATCCCGAAGGCCGCCATCTTGCCCAGCCCGTAGCGCCAGAGGCGCCAGCCGGGCCCGGCCGCGGGGGAGGGGGAGAGGGAGCCGAAAAGGGGGGCGGCGGTGGCGAGGACGGCAGCCGAGAGACAACAAGGGGGCACATTAGAAACTCTCGATCATTGCCGGAAACTACCGAGGGAAACCGAGGGACGCCGGGAACCTTCGGACAATACCGACCGCAGCGGGGGCGGGGCCCAGCCCGGCGTGGGGCGGAGCTCCGCGCGCGGGGAGCTTTTCCACCCCGGCCGCCGGAGAATCGATTTCACTCAGTCAAGATCCCTGCAAAGTCCGCCAGCCCGGCGCTGGGGATACGAACCTGCGAGGCGGGAGGCGGCCGCGGCGCTGAGCTCCGACTGGAACTGGATTCCCAGCGCCTCGCTCAGTTCTCGGCCTAGAATAAGTGCTCGATCGTCTGTGCGTTGCTTAGAAACTCTGCCTTTTGCAAACCACTTCTTTGTTTCTTAGTTCCTGCATCTGAAAAATGGGTGTACTAACACCTTCAAGGGACTCTTGCGAAGATTAGAAGCTATGTATGCATAAGAAAGCACCTATTAAACCCTGAAAGGTCGGCTCTAATCTTTATTAGAAACTATGTATGCATAAGAAAGCACCAATTAAACCCTGAAAGGTCGGCTCAAGGTCTTTATGGTCTAGCACTGAGGTTCTTAACTCTTCTGCCTTCACAGTCCCTTTAAAATGCTGATGCAAGCTATGGCCCTTCTTCCCAGAAAAATGCACGTAGAGATATACAAAATGTTAGATACTTTGCAGGGAGATTCTTAGACCCCCTCCTGAAGTTCACTCACATATCCCCTAAGGGTCCATGAACTCCAGGTTAAGAACCCTTGCTGTATCGAAAGAGGCACCTACTGAGTGTCAGATGCTTTTCAGACATTGTCTCCTCTAACCCGCAAAAAAAATCCCTATGAGTTAGGGATTATTATTGTCTCCATTTTGTGGATGAGGAAGCTGATTTTCAAAGAGTGGAAGTTTGCTTGCCCTATATTACATGGCTACTGTGTAACAGAGCTGAGACTAGGATTTTTTCTTGTCTCGGTCTCTCACTCTCTCTCTTTAAAGTGGTGTATCATCTCATTGCTGTTCTTTTTTTTCCTGCCTTTTTCAATTGCAGTATATTCGATGTACAATATTATATCAGTTACAGGTGTACAACATAGTGATTAACAATTTTTAAAGTTTATACTCCATTTATAATTATAAAATATTGGCCATATTCCCCGTGTTGTACAATATATCCTTGTAGCTCATTTTATACATAATAGTTTGTACCTTAGTCCCCTACCCCTATATTGTCCGTCCCCCTTCCCTCTCCCCATTGGTAACCCCTAGTTTGTTCTCTGTATCTGTGAATCTATTTCCTTTTTGTTATATTCACTACTTTGTTGTATTTTTTATCTTTTTTTTTTTTTTTGGCCGCGCGGCTCGCACGATCTTAGTTCCCCAGTTCCCCCACCAGGGATGGAACCCGTGCCCCCTGCAGTGGAAGCGAGGAGACCTAACCACTGGACCACCAGGGAATTCCCTGTTGTATTTTTTTAGATTTCACATATAAGTGATATCATACTTTTCTTGACTCGATATTCTTTCTATGATGGTATTGCCTTTTAGAGAAAAGATAGAGTGCTGTAATAAAAGTAACAAATAACAATAAATAAAAAATAATAAAACTAGCACATAACAAATAAAAGTAACAATAACACAATGCTATTGAATCACAATGGAAAGACAAATTAATTCTGATCAGGGAGAGGAAGACATATTGGAGGAGGTAACATTTGCGCTAACCCTGAGGAATTTAAACCCATGGAAAATTAGGGTGGGTTAGAACATAAGCACAGTGCCTGGCACATATTAAAGGCTCAATAAATGTTTACTAAATAAACTATTTATGTAAATAGTGTCTCCAATCAGCTCTGCGTTTGGGGCAAGATACATCTGGCAACAGAATGAAGAATGGATTAGAGAGCAGGGGGCCTTTAGAAAGGCAGGCCAGTTAGCGGGTTCTAGTACTAATCGTGACTAGAGGGAATGAAAGGCTGATTTAGCACCGTGGCTGTGGTCATGGAAAGGAGGACACGACTGGGAGAAACACAACAGAAGTAGAGCTGATAGGATTCTCGGAGTGAGGGAGACGGAGGAATCGAAGATGACTTTGAGGTTTGAAGTCTGGGTGACTGAGAGGGTGATGATACCATTAACTGAGATACGGAACACAGGAAGAGAAGCAGATTCAGGGGAAGTTGAGGAGTTTGAAGCCAGTATTGTTGTTCCTTCATTTCCAGAATCTACTTCTAAGTCAGACCTCCTCACTAGTCACAATGGGGACCCAGCTCTCGCAACAGCTAAGGGTGGCTATTCTGGTTTGGATAAGGTCAGAGGAAAGATAGCTATAGATGTGTCCACGGGAGCCAAGACTGCAATTTCCATCCAGCCAAGACAGTAGAGCTTTGATAGCGGTTTCAGGGTGACTGAGCCAAGGAAGGAGCATAGCATAGGATGGAGGGAGGTTCAGACCCTCCACTATATGGGATAAAATAATTTAGATGAGAAGCTGGCCGGGAACGGTGGTGGTGATGAACAGATCCTTCCCAGGATCTAGGTAGTCTGAGGCTTCTTGGGTCTGTGACAATATTGGATACCCAGCTTTAGTCTCTACTTAACACCACATTACAGTGGTGGTGTTACTTCTACAGATTAGATTAACACCTAATCTCCCAGAGGATTTAGCCTGTGTCATAGCACACATTCACCACACCCTCCGTAAAGCCCTGGCTTCTAAGGTTCTTTCCACCGGAAGTTATGACAGAAGGAAATGTGTGGGTGGGGAGGGGTAGTGGGTAAGGGGCCCAGGTTCCTGACACAGTCTACACCCAGGGAACGAAGAGTAAGCGCCATGTTGAAGCCACCATTGCCACTCAGATCCCTCTTATTCCTGCAGCTGCCTCTGCTGGGGGTGGGGCTGAACTCAAAGGTCCTCACGCCCAATGGGAATGAAGACATCACAGCTGGTGGGAAACCTGGGACTGGAGGAGGTTGGTGAGAAGGGAAGCTGTGGGAAGGGGTCCTACTGAATTCTGAAACCTGCCACTGGACATTAGAAGGATGCGGGCAGAGTTTTAAGAGTACCATGGGGAGGGGCAAGGGGAAGGGTTCCCTGCCTCACGCTGCTTCTTCTGACCATCGTGTCTTCTCTTCCCCTCCCCCACTTCATTTTCTCCCCAACCTAGACTTCTTCCTGACCTCTACACCCGCTGGGACCCTCAATGTTTCCACTCTGCCCCTCCCAAAGGTTCAGTGTTTTGTGTTCAATGTCGAGTACATGAATTGCACCTGGAACAGCAGCTCTGAGCCCCAGCCTACCAACCTGACTCTGCATTATGGGTATGAGAAGCGGAGAGGGGATCGCACGGGGGAGGAAGAGGAGGTGGGCTAGAGGTGAGAGACTGCGTGGGGACCAAGAGTATCCCAGGCTCCCCACTATTTTCTCGTGGTGTAAGTCATAAGTCAGTTCAGAGGAGCTGAGCCTGGGCTGTGGAAATCTGGAGTACCCAAGTTCACCTCACTGTTCTTCTTCCTTGAAATCTTTCTCTAGGTACAAGAACTTTAATGATGATGATAAACTCCAGGAGTGTGGCCACTATCTCTTCTCTGAAGGGATCACTTCTGGCTGTTGGTTTGGAAAAAAGGAGATCCATCTCTACCAAACATTTGTTGTCCAGCTCCAGGACCCATGGGAACACAGGAGGCAGCCCGAACAGTTGCTAAAACTGCAGGATCTGGGTAATTTGGAAAGGAGGGTCAAAGGATATTGTGGGGTATTGAGGAAAAGGGTATATAAACTAGTGTTCTTTCACCATAAGGGTACCTGGGCAGAAAAGAAGCGAGGAATAGAATGGGGAAGGGAGGAGGGCTCAGGCGCACTGCCTTCAGGATCCTGACTTGTCTAGGCCAGGGGAATGACCACACACGCACACATATCTCCAGTGATCCCCTGGGCTCCGGAGAATCTGACACTTCGCAACCTGAGTGAATTCCAGCTAGAACTGAGTTGGAGCAACAGACACTTGGACCACTGTTTGGAGCACCTGGTGCAGTACCGGAGTAACCGGGACCACAGCTGGACTGTGAGTGAGTGGGGATAGCAGCTCAGGCTGAGCAAGTGGGGATGAAGGATTCAATCAGCCAATAGGAAGGTCTGATCCCCAGCTCCTGTTCTGTGCCTCCCAGTTCCCCTGACCACCTTCTACCCTCCTCTGACTCCTTTCCCTCTCATCACCAGTGAGTTTTCCTCAAGGTTTCCATACCCATACTCTTCCCAAAACCAGAAAGGCAAGTAAACAAAAGCAAGCCTTTAAGGAGGCATTAAATTCTAGGCAGTGAAGGGAGCAGTGTGGCTTGAGTAGTCAAGAGAGGAGGGAGAAACTGGGAAGAACCAGAAGGTGACCTGGGGTGGGGGTGAGGGGCAGCAGTTTCCACTCTCCCTTCTTTTATAGACACCCATCTTTCCCTCACCCTCTTTCTCCTCAAGGAACAAGCCGTGGACCACAGACATAGCTTCTCTCTGCCTAGCGTGGATGCACAGAAACTCTACACGTTCCGTGTTCGAAGCCGCTATAACCCACTCTGTGGAAGCGCTCAGCATTGGAGTGACTGGAGCTGCCCCATCCACTGGGGCAGCAATACTTCAAAGGGTAAAATAGGCCTAATGCATCACCCCAACCCATGAGCCCAGGAACCTTTCTAGCACCACTGTCTTTTGCCCTACCTCCCTACCCCTAAGCCCCCAAACTTGGTGGCTCATCTCCCTTCACTGTTCAACTCCAACCCCCAGGAAGCAGGATTTTTCTGTGTAGGGTTGGATCAGTGTGTTGTTACAGTAGGGGGGTGGATTGGGAAGGAGGCTGAGGGGGTCCTCAAAGGGGATACAGAATGTATAAAATTTCCCTGCAGCATTCCCGGAAAGCCTGCATAGTAAAGATGGCTTTGGAATCAGGCAAATCTAGGGTTTAAACCTGCCTCTGCCACTTCCTACCTCTTTGACCTTGGGCACATCACTCACCTCTTTGATTCTGTTTCCTCATCTGTAAAATGGAGATAATAATTGCTCTCCGCCCCGCTCAGGACTTATGAGGATTAAGTATACAGATAGCGTTTAGCACAGTGTCTGGCACCAAGTTGGGGCTCTAAATGTTGGCACGTAGTAGGGGCACTACAAATGTTCGGTCTCTTTTCCTTTCCTCTTTTCGATAGAGGATCCTGAGAATCCTGAGACTCCTTCGTTGTTTGCATTGAAAGCTGTGCTGATCCCCGTTGTCTCCATGGCATTGATCGTGAGCCTCATCTGTTTGTACTGGAGGCTGGAACGGTGAGAATTCGGAATCCCAGAAAAATGAGGTGGGGGTTGGGAATAGGGGAAGAGGGTTATGACCGGGTCTCCAGGAGTAGAGGCGGGGGGCAGTAAGAAATGAGGGATCACCCAAGTGGGCATGGTGATGGAAGGAAGCTGCAGGCGCAGACGACACAGAATCACTTCATTTCACGTGGGAGAACTGGGAGAAGGGTAATAAAAGAGCGTAACCGGTGCGCTCCTGCTCCCTGTTTCTCCCCACTCAGGACGATGCCCCGAATTCCTACCCTCAAGAACCTAGAGGATCTGGTTACTGAATACCACGGGAACTTTTCGGTGAGAACATTGTCATAGGCAGACTGCAGTCTGTCAATGGCCAGCTGCCTGCCAGCTAGACAGACAGAGCATGGGGGGCAGAGGGGAGAGGAGGGAGGCCTGCACTAACAGGATGTGGCCGACCAGTTGGGGGATGGGCTAGACGCAGAGAGACACCCAGAAGAACTGATCCTAGATTGGTTGAGGCAGATGGAAAGAGTGGTATTGAGGGCCCAGGAGTGTGTGTGTGTCCCTTCTGTGATCACAGTGGTTGCAGATCTTGGGAGAGTTCCCCTGGCACAGAGCCTGGGTCTTTTACTTCCTGCTCCTAATTCAGCCCTGACCTGGAGATATCTGTCTTTAGGCCTGGAGTGGTGTGTCTAAGGGACTGGCAGAAAGTCTGCAGCCAGACTACAGTGAACGGCTCTGCCACGTCAGTGAGATCCCCCCCAAAGGAGGGGAAGGGCCTGGGGGCTCCCCCTGCAGCCAGCATAGCCCCTACTGGGCTCCTCCATGTTACACCCTGAAACCTGAGCCCTGACACCCTGACAGAACCCCAGGGCCCTGTAGCCCTAAATTTTACTAACTTGCCCTCGTCCAACCAACCTGGGTCCAGTGCTCACCTCGCCCCCCTGTGGCTGATTTTGAATTTTGTGCCCCCTATAACTGCCTTCTCATTCAATATCTCCTACTTGAGAATTGCCCCTTTGCCCTGTCCATGTTTCTCATCTCCCCCAGCCCAGCCCTTCCTCCTCACAGCATTGCTTCTGCTGTCCCTCCCTCCCTCCCCCTTTCCATTTACCCTTCAACTGTTCCAGAAACGAATGAGAAATAAAAGTTCTGTTGATAATCATCAAGGAAGTCTGCTGTTGGCGGGGGAGCAAGGGAAACGTGGGGTGCAATGCGGATGGGAGGCATGGTGCCGAGGGGAGGAAAGAGGCACGGTGGACTCATGCTGCGGAGGCAGTGGCACTACAGACACACTCGAAAAGAGTGCTGTTCCAGAAAGGGACTTTTCTCTAGGTGTCCTACACTCCTTCTAGGGGCCAGTTTAGAGTTAGATTTACCATGCTGCCCTCATTTCCTTTTGTTGTTGTTGTTGCCCCCATTTTAACAGATCTTCTTGTCTCCTTAGCCTTACCTCACCTTCTGTCACACATACCACTTCTGACATCATAATCCCTCAGCTGCAGCCTCAGGCCCCACCCCTAGGGATGCTGCTTATCCACAACTGCCCGGAGCTCTCTCCTGTTTGCCCAGTCTGGACCTCCTCAGCCAATTTAATCCATCTTCCTCTCCAGTCCCCCGACCTTATGGGCCCACTCGGCCCCCCAAGGCCTCTAGAACATGACTTATTAAGACTCTCTGAAGAGTGAGAAGATCTTCAGAGCATGTTCATCTTTATCAAACATGGAGGTGAGGGGTATCACAGAGCTGGAGTCTATGTGTAGGGTTGGGGATGTTGGAGGGCAGTGGAGATCACAGAGATGGTATAACTGTGGAAGGACCACATGCCCTGTGCCATCTCTTCTCAGATAATCAGCAGTTTCTGGCCAATACTAATTGTTCTGTCATCCTGTTGCTGCAATATGTCTCTCATAAAGTGGGGTTGCCTAAAACAGGTGAGGAGTGTGGGGAGGGGACTCATGGCCAAGGGTCAGAAGTAGCAGGGTCATCTCTAGCTCTCAAGTCCTCCTGCTGGCAAGAAGAGAGCTCCTTGAATCCCGACAGCTTCCTCCAACACGTTCTGAATAGGATCACTGGCCTCTTTTGCTCCCTCTCTCCCTCCTTAGCTGCCCCAATTACCCTGTGGTCTCCCTCCAGACACCATCGATTTGTGTGATGCAATGGGGACAATGCAGTTGTTTTTCCTGAAGAAGACCCTTGGAGACTATGCCAACAAATTCCTTATAGCTCGAAACACCTACTACATTTGTAGGGTGGAGCATGGATTACCAGGTAGCGGCTTGGGAGCATTCCCCAGAGATAGAGCAAGGGCCCAGAGATAGACTGTGGACCTGGTCCTTCAAATAGGGCCCCTCAACCAGATCCAAATTAACCGTCTCTAGTCAGCCTAAGAAAGGGTATTGCCTCTATGACATTGGTTAGGTTAGCACATTCTATGCACCACTCCCCACCTCCCCTGACCTGACCTAGGGATGGACCAGAGGGAAGAAAATAAGGTACACCAGCTCAAGGTAGTGTTGAGTGTTAGGGTCCTGAAATCTTGGGCTTTGGTAGGGTGGAGGCTGGGTGACGGGGACTGGGGATCGTGCACTGCCATGTTCACAGGAACTGGACTTGAGAATGTCTACAGAGCTTTTGTGCCCCTCCTGAAGAACCCAGAACCCGAGCTAATTGGTAAGGAGCATGATGGAGGAAGGAGGAACATGGAGGGCACTGTATAACGGTGGGTGATGGAGAATATAGGGTGGGGCTGGTGTTGTCCGTCAGGTAGGATCACGAGATCCTAGGAAAAGGGGAATAGGGTCTAGGGCCACTTCAGAAGGGATGTTTAGCTCAAACCAGGTGCAGTGTGCGTGTGTCACTCATCCCTCCTCGCTGTTTCTCAGCCATCTCCTCAGTACATCTCCCTATCCCCACCACATCATTCCCATCTTTCCCTTCACCTTTTGCTCTTGCAGTTTTGGTGTCCCTATTGCCACTGAAAAGAGCAAAGCTTAGGCACCTTCAGGTCACTCCTCAGCCTAGCTTTAGGCCCGGGTACGCCAAGTGATCATTTGAATGATGGGAGGGACAGGATGGGAAGGGAAGGCCTCCAGTCCTCAGAGGTGAGGGTGCCTTTTCCTGGTTCCTAGATGCCTTGCATACACAATGTGACCTCCTGCGGAGGAGTCAAATGAAAAGGCTTAGAAGACAAGAAGCCAAGAAAGTCACTCCAATTCAATCGTCAGTGAACCTCCCAGTAAGACTTCCCAAACATGGTCTGTCCCAGCAACCTCCTTTCCCCGCCAGTCTACCGAAGGCTCCTCCACCCTGGCCCTCTGGGATGAATTTCCTTTCCAAATCCAACATCCATGCCCAAGACCTGCCTCTCACCTCTTTTGTCCTGCCTTCGGCCCTAGTTTGTAGAAAGCTTCCCTGCAGGGGCCTCTTTCTCTACTTACTGACCCTTTCCTTTTCCAGTCCAAATCATCAGGATGCTCAGATGAACAGAGGACCACTCACAGTGGTCCACTCTTTAAGACCAGAGCGAACTTTATCCTTAGTAGGGATAAACATCGCTAACAAAATAAAGTGACCAAGTGAGAGCAGCAATACTAGGTATGAAATTATTGGCATTTAATGTGAGGTTCCTTTTTTCAAGAAAGACTTCTTCTCCCAATATCTGCACCAAGGCTTAAGTCTGCGCCAGGCATTGTGGAGGCTCTCAGGGTGGGTAGGAGCCGCAGGAGCCGGCGGGGGCAAGCACATGGGTGGGGGTGAGGAAAGACAGCGAAGTCTAGCACAATGAGCCTTTGAGGGACAGAGTGGGGGGTGGGGTCTTCTCCAACCAGACTGCCTCCCCCTGGGAGGCCTATCACAGCCCGCCTACTCCTGCTGGGGTTAGGTGACGGATGGGCAGCTCCCCCCGCCCCCCCCCAGCCCCGCCGCCACACTCCACCAAGTCCCCATCTGAAATTCCCCCACCCCCCACCAGTCTGCCTCTGGGCAGTCCCTACCTCCCCCTCCGCTATCCGCGGGGAAAAGCGAGGCAGCAGAAACCAGAGCTGGTTATAGGCATTTATTGAATTTATTCATTTATTGATTTGACACACTTCCCCACTCCAATCTAGCACATGATACAATCTGGGTAGGCCAGGCGCTGACACAGGAAATGATGGGAACCCACAGCAGGGGCGGGGGAGGGGACAATGCAAAGGGGACTGGGGGAGGGGCTGCTTTGGGGGCTAGGGTGGAGAAGGAGCCCCAGATGGCCTTTCCTAGCAGGTGCTAGTAAACCTGATCCACATTCCCCTCCATCCCTGCTCATTTCCCAGACCCTCAGCCAAGCTCCCCAGCTCCCCTTTCCCTGTTCCGCCCCTCCCCCTGCCTGCTACTGCACACACTTCCACATAACCCCTGCAGTCAGGCAAGGGGAAGAAGGGCAGGGACAGCTGTCTGGGGCCTTGAACAGGGAGGTCTCTGTGCCTAACTTTACCACCCTAAATCCTTCCCTCCTTCTCTTCTCCCCCCTCCCACCCCCTTCCCAGGCCACAAACTCATTCCTGGCCCTCAACGCACTCTCCCACCATAGCACGAACCCACAGGGGGTCACACGAGAGTGTGACTGTGCCCCAACACCACACACTCCCAGGCACAAGGTGACAGAGTGAGGGGACCTGACTTAGGGAAACTCTAAGCTAGTTCCGTGTAGGCCGTGATTTACACCTGGTCCTCATGGGAGCTCTTCCCCTTGTCCCCTGCTCTCTGCTGACCTGGGGTTCTCTCCCCTACTTCCCCCATGTTTCCCGGAGTAATGTCTGTAGTGTTTGCATCAGGTCACTATGACAAAGCCTTCAGAAAGAAAAAAGCATTCTCCCCATCACTAGCACCTTGCCACTGTTAAAAAATCTCTATATTTGTGTTTATATTTCTTCAAAAGTTTATAAAAGGCCTTTCTGTTATCTGTAGCCTTCCAAGGGTGATTTGGCCTGGTGAGCCACTCCAGGCTTCAGACCTTGGCCCTTCCAGCTCCCCATTACCCACCCCCCCAATCCCACACCACTGGCCCAAGGGGCCACTGCATAAAAATCCCAGGCTCAACCCAGCCTGGACCAGCTCAGATAAGACTCTACAAAAAATCCTGCTCCCAAAGGCAGGGGTAAGGCCACTGGTGACTTCACATTTCCAACAGTACTGCCCGCCCCTGCTACAAAACCTATGGGGTGGGAATGGTGGGGGGGGCGAGGATGGCTCCTGAGAAGGGGGCCTTACCCCCTAATTGGCACAGTGAGAATAAACCCTCTCCCTTTCCCCCTCCCCTTTCCCTCCCCACCCCCGGCTTTATAATTTCCTCAACACCCAGGTGAGCAGACCCTACCCTAGCTCTAAAGCAGGGTCCCAAATTCCCAGGGAGGGGTCAAGGGTAAAGAGTGGAAATGGGCACGCCTGGCTCCGTCTCTGAAGCAGGGAATAAAGCTGCCAGCCAATGGCTCAGGGATCTGTGGGAAGAGAAAACGGAGGACAACGTAAGAGGCTCATCTGGGGCATGACAACTTTCCACCATCAAGATCCACACTAAGGAAAACAGAGACGGCCCCTTCCCCACCTCTCCCATGCTACCTTGTAGGGGTGAGCACTGCTGAGGGGCCTGGAGGTCCCATCTGGAAACTATGCCACTCTAACATGACATCGTCCCTCCAGTCCCCCGGGACCTCCAGCTACCCCTTGTTCTATCTCTCCTTTGCTCAACCACAGGACTAGCTGGACACCTAGGAGGAGGTATAGGTTCTGAGATGCTACCGTGATTCAGAGGTGCCGTACCTGGCTCAAAGTTGAAGTCCAGTCCTTCGCCCCCATCCATGAGGTCACTGATGATGTTATCCATGTCACACTCCAGATTCTCCATGTACATGTCAAGATCGAGATCCTGAGGCATTCGGTCTTGGCTTGGAGCTTCAGTAGGAGGTGTGAGCACAGGAGCCCCCAGGGGCTTGGGGATGGGAGCACCCGCCATGACTGGAGGCGGTGCTGGTGCTATCATCGGAAGGGTGGGAACCAGACCGCTGGGGCCTGGAGCCTCTAGGGGCTTAGGACACAGGCCACCCCCTGTGCCTAGCTTACTGGAGGAAGGTATCCCTCCCAGCAACAGAAGTGTCGGAGCCTGGGACAGAATGGGATCTACCTGGGTCATGAGAACATCAGCAGGAGGTGGTGGCGTATCAGAGGTGAGCAGGGCCTCCAGGGACTGGGAGCTTGAGAAGCACCCTTCGCCTGCTGACAGGGGCCCCTCTGCTGGGCTGAAGAGGGAGGTGCTGTAGGTGTGTAAAGGGCCTGAAACCCCAGGATGCTGCAAAGAGAAGCCAGAGAGGCTGCTCCGAGACAGCAGGGAATGGGGAGATGTGAGATTGAGCCCATCTAACAGCTCCAGATCTTCTTTTAGGGTGGGAGGGACACCCCCAGCATAGCTGCTGGCCGAGGCTGGCATTTCCTCTTCCGCCAGCACTTCAGGCTCTGGCCTCCTGGGGGAGGGCCGGGTGCTGACAGTGCTAGCATTCGAACTGCTTCGTGGACGGAAGGTGCTCCACACATCAGCTTCCTCGCGGTTTCGAGAGCAAGGGCTGCCTGACCACTTGGCAAAGTGGCCAACAGGGCTCCTCGGAGTGGCACCTTCGGGCGGAGCTGGCAGCACAGCTGGTTTCTTCTTGGGGGCCTTGCTGCGGCCCCGGAGCAGCTTGCTGCTGCTATCCATGGAGGCTGCCCGGCGGCGGGGCGCCTTGCCACTCTTGCCTCCCTCTGGATTCAGCATCCACCAAGAGCTCTTGCCGGTAGCCTCGTTATGAACCTTGATGAACTTGCTGTGCAGGGACAGGTTGTGGCGAATCGAGTTCTGGAGGGGGCAGAGGCAACAGGAAAGGGAGGTCAGCGGCCGGCAGTGCAGTCTAAAAAGACGCTGGGATGCAGCGGGGGCATTCCTGGAGATGCAAAGCTAGTCAAATCCAGGGGGAAAAGAGGCAACGGTAGGGGTGGCGGGTGGTGGCAGGGGATGAGACCACACACAGTTCCCACCAGAGCAATGAGCTACTCAGAGGGGACCATGCCCCCCTCCCTGCCCGCCCCCCAAAACCTCACAGTGCTCTACCCCTCCCAAGTCTCTGGTGGCTGTCTGGGGCTTGTGGGCGTTGGGAAGACGCACTCCTGGTTCAGCAAGAACTAGGCTCAAGTGGAAAAGAGCGTTCCACAACTCCACCCCTTTCCTTGAGTGCAGGCTTGGGTGGAATTTACAGGACAGTGGCGCAAAAGCAGCCCAGGACAGACCCACCCTGTCCTGAGCCGGTCCTCTGAACTGGCTGAGGGGCTGGAACCTCAGCAAGGCTGGTGCTCCACTCTGCACAGGGCATTTGGGCCCCGGCTCTCTATAGCATTGGCAGATTCCTTTTTTTCTGATTTCTCCCAATTCCTGGACACACACCCTCAAGTACATTCAGACCAGGCTTCTCCCTGTGCCTCAAATACACCAGGCCCATCCCTCCCCTCCCTCCCTCCTTGTCCAGGGAAGGATCTCCCCTCTCTAAATTCTACTAGCTCGTCAAGATCAAGCTGAAGTCCTCTCTCTTTCCTAAAGTGGTTGCTTGACTTCTGCAGCCAAATTTCTTGTACAGCATTTTTCATCTGTTCCATGCAAGTTTCCCCAGTCTATATTATGCTGTTTATGGTTTCAAGTAATTCGTCTTATCAAGTGTAAACGCCAGGACATGTTGTCCAGGTGGGCAGCCCCCAGCAGTGCCCCCCTCAGAGTGCCAATCTCCCAGTACATAATCAATATTTGTTGCCTGATTGGTGGGTGGCCCTCTGGTGACGGATGGTGAATCTCCCCTTGAGGCTCCGTCAGCTCTTGAGTGCCTTGAGTATTAGAAGCTGTGTTCTTCCTTCCTCCCTCGCTGCTGATATTCTGCTAGAGATAAGTTTTTTTCTCCAGGGGCCCAGGGAGCTGAGATTGGCAGCTTCTTGAGCCCCCAGAGCAGCTTATTTCTACTGGCTGCTCCAGGCTAGTTACACCATCCTTTTGGGTCCGCCCCACCCCACCCTCCAGGAACCTCCCTTCTCTTTCCTACCTCCTTTTCCCCACTTCTCCTCAGGAATTTGTGCATAGGATATCCAACCTTAGGGGCATTTGACCTCCCACATGAAGCTCTTTAGTGTTTAGAAACTTGGGAGGAGCCCAGAAAGGCTTGGAGCAACTAACAGGCTGAGGCTATGGACAGTCAGAAATCACTTCATGTGTTTCAGACTGATGCTCTAGATAAGGAGACCCTTTGCCTGGGGAAAGATGCTTAAGCAGCCTCTTGCTCCAGGGCTTTTTAGAAGTCGTTGTCTGTAGTAATGGCATTCCAACTCCTCTGGCTGCGTTAATGCTTTTGGTTCCTTCAAGGAATCACACTTGTCAATCCAGCCTGGGCTCTTAGTAACTGAGAACCACAGTGACTTCTGGCACTGTGATTTCCACCCCCCACCCCCGCCGCCTTTCCATCCTCTAACTCTGGGTCTACTGAGAAGGCTCATTCCTTTCCCTACTACTCAGTACCCACGAGTGCCATTTGTTCATCCCCTCTTCTTTAGGCCTTGGAACTAGTACATTGTACAGCCTCTTACCTGGAGAGGTCGGATCCCTAGAAGCCTACCGTTCTAACCTGTTGGAAGGGGGGGTGACTGCTAATTGCTCCCCCAGCCACCTAAATTAAGCCTTCTTGTTCTAGGTGAGTGCCGCCCCCTGGTGGAGTGGTAGTAACCTTGGCACATCACCAGGGAAGCCAGCTCAGGCTTGAGGTCTCCCCCTTGGAGTGGGGTGGGGGTGGGGAGTGGGAGGTGAGAGCCTTGGAGGCCCCAGATTTGGCCTGATTTGGCTTTGCCGTCATTCCATGGCAGCATGGATTAGCAGAAAGAGCATATGATTTATAGTTAGACCTGAGTTCAAGTCCTCATTCTATCGATTTTGGCGAGTTTCCTAACCTTTCTGTACCTTAGTTTCCTAATATGTAAAATGTGGAATCTCAGAATTGCTGTGAAGATAAAGGAAATTAAAATTTTTAATTACTTTGTAAACTAAAAAACCCCGTACAAGTGTAAATTCTAAGGAGGGACTACACTACCACAGCATAACTAACAACTCATGGTTATTTCTTCTACCCTGGAAAATGAACCTAAGGGAAAAGAAAAACAGCTGTGTAGGCTGGGTCCAAGGAGGGGAGCTCTGTATAAGCTGAGACTGTGGCGTGGCAGTCTACCCAGAAATAGTGCCAAGGGTCTCAGTCAGCTGTCCTGCTTTCTGTTCTGCCCAACCCCTAGGGATACTGCAGATCCAATCCCTTGATCTCTTATACTTAGAAGACCCTCCTCTGCTCACTCAACCCTCTGTATTTCCTTGCATGCTGATCTCACCACCTATAGGGGCACAAGGCGTCAATAGGAGTTAAAGCTCCCAAATCTTGTGATTAGAGTCCCATATTTCTCAGGACAAGCTTTCAGAGCATCTAGCGAGATCTTTCCTCGCAGTTTCCTCATGGAAGGCCAAGGGAACTCCCAACCCTGTGCTCTGAAGTCAGAGCCCTATCTATTTTTTCCATGAATATTCCTCAACAGTAAATGAAAACTTCCCCCCACAACTTGGATAGCCCCTTACTAAGGAGAGTTTCTTGGCATTATATAGGGTAAACCGAGGCACCCCCCCCTTTTTTCTTAGTGCATAAGATCTGCTACCTTACCACATGGATATCACTCTTTTTACCTTTCGCCACTTCACTCCATCTTCTTGGGTAGCAGAGTCCTAGAACAGTACTTCTACCCTGAGGTATTGGGAGGCAAGCAGGGAATCCAAGTGATCCCACAGGAATGGGAGAAAAGGTGTTGGGGGTGGGAGGTGGGGGAGGAGGGAAGGCTAGGTTCCTGTGGGGAATCCACACAGTTCCTGCTGTACATAGGATAAAGACTTCTCTGTGGGGATAAGTGTTTGGGGCAGCCCAAGCCAAAGTGCTGGGAGTGTTGAGCAGTGAGCAGAGAATTCAATTTTCTCCAGGGCAAGGACAGTGTCTTATTCATCTGTGATCCTCCAGCATCAAGCACCCAGCGGCGTATACTATGTCTTAAGTAAATGTTTGTCTAAATGACGACGGAAGGTGGACCTCTGGGCTAGGGGTGTAAACGGGGCCCCAGAGTAGAGGTAAGGAGACTGGGGGGACCAGGAGCAGACGGGTATTGGGACGGAGGTAAGGGGGTCATAGTTACCTTCCATCCTGCTGAGCTGTTGCTGTCACCCTTGTCCTTGAAGTAGGGCACTGTGCGGACCATCCACTCATAGATCTGGGCGAGTGTCAGTCGCTTCTCGGGGGCGCTTTCAATGGCCTGGCTGATGAGTTCTGCATATGACTGATTTCCCCAGGCATTCCGGCGGGAGCCTCCCTTCCGAGGACCTGTTACGGCCCCCAGGATCCCAGGCTGGGGGCCCCCTGCCGGGTCAGGGAGCCGGGAGGGCAACAGGGTCGGCTGGGAGCGCCCCTCCGAGCGCCCCTCCGTGTGTACCTTCTCTCCCAGACCTGACTCCACCTCGGCCGGCTCGGACGGCTCGGGAGCGAGCTCTGGTCGGGGAAGGGGCCAGGTGCAGGAGCGGGGACGGCTCTGGGGTTCGAAGTCGGGATCGAGGTCTACGAGCGCGGCAGCCTCTCTGGCTGAATTCTCATTCACTGGATCCATACGTGGAGTTGGACCTCCGCCGCTCAGCGTTCAGAGGAGCCTGCCACAGTCCCTCGCGATGCCTCCCCCCAGGGGGGAAGCACCGAGGGCCAGGAGGCACATTCCTGCCAGTCCTCAGAAAGTCTCGAACTTCCCCCTCGCCCCTGGACGCTAGCCCCTAAGCTGTCCCTTGCACACAGTTAGTTCTCTGATCCTCTCCTCCACTACAGCCTGCAGCCTCGGAGCTCTTTCCGAGACACCACCTGTAACCTTCTAGCGAAGGCACTTTTTCCCCAACCTCTCACTCAGCTTCCTGCTCTTTTAAACCTGAGGCACCGTATCCCCTCACAAATCGCGCTCCCATCACCGAACGTCTCTTTAGCCGCAGTTCCCTCCCCCTTTTAAGTTGCTGCCCCCCGGACACTCCTCCCGAATTTCCTCCACCCGGATCACTGCCCTCCCCCACGCCCCGCTCCC